>NW_023417304.1:12713-19009 GCF_002922805.2 Oryzias melastigma | reverse complement strand
TGAAAAACAAAGGTCACTGTGGTTCTAAAACAATTAAACCAACATTCACATGGAAATATACATAGATAGGTTTGAAAGTTACAACAAGACTGCACAAAAGTAAAAAACATTTTCGTTTCATCAGTATTAGTTTTTTTTATTATTATTATTTTTACAGTTCCAGGTCTAGAAATCACCTTTATTACACAGTGTTTCAAATTTTATACGTACGTCTTTAACATGGTGTAACTGTATTATAATTATCAACTCATTTAGCATTATTTCAATACAGCAAGTAATTGTCTGAAAAAAATTAATGACAAAAGATGAGATATTCTCATCATGTTTAAGTATGTTTAAGTGATTTTAAGATTTCATGGAAGAAGACATTTTGAACTGATTGAGAAAAGCCCTTCTACTGCCTCTAGTAGGAGGACGATAACCTAGAGGACAGAACCGATAAGGTTATATACAGTTTGGATCAATAGGGGTCTGATAAATATATGCATCCAATATGATATTAATAGTTATACAAGATTAATATGATATAAAGATTAATTATCAACAGATTTAGCATTTTTTTATTTTTAATCTTTTTTTTCTAAATTGCGCTTAGCTGTATGAATACAGAGAGTTGTGACAGAGAGAAACGTATTTATGATTAAACGATAGCTATTTAACTAATCAGGAAGATGTTTAGTCTTTTTTTTTTAAATATATTTTTACTTGTCATGCAGGTGCTGAGCGATCAGATAAGAGCCGAGAGCCTCCTATGTGTTACTTTACAACTTTGATCTTCTGACAAGGTCTATGTTTGTATAAACCCCCTTTGTATTTATGCTAAACTTTATTTATATTGATTATGTATGTATCATTATTTATTTAATTTTTTAGTCTTTTTTTTGTTCTGGTGATGGTCTCACCTCATGCTGTCCAAAGAAACACATATCAGTAATAATTCTCATCTCCGTCACTCAGATTTGCTTTTAGCTTTCTCTTGTTGGTATTCATATCCTCCATTATGCTTTTTAAGCCCTCAGAGGGCAGCAGGGCACTTCCTGTGATCTGGGTCAACACTGGGGTCAGTTCGTTCATCACCTTCATCGTGGTTTCCATCAGAATATGATTTCTGCTCTGTAGCTCAGCTGCATTCCCCACCCCAGACAGGAGCCCCAGATGGTGGACGGCTTTTCTAGTTTGACTCTGAATGTCTGCTACAGTTTCCCGTTCCACAGTCACGGCCTTCAGTTCTGCCTCCATCTCACTAATTCTGCTGCTGACCTCTTTGATTTCTGCCTGAGTTTTGGCGATTGATTCTTTGCAGTCAGACACATTTTGACTGTAGACCTTCACTTGGGAGTCACATTTCTCCACCTCCTGACGAGCTTTGTGGGCTGTGTTTAAGTCGGTTTGGCCAACACCAACCATGATTCCCCCTAGAAAACAGGGAAGGACATTTTAGCAAAAAACACCTTTTTAAAATTCAGCTCTGATTTCATTTTGAATTTACTTACCACTGATCCATCCGAAAAATGGTATGGCAAGAAGGCCAATCCCAATATCCCTAATTGTTTGTGCATAATTTTTGTTGTCCTCCAGTTTCTTCAATGTCTCCTCTGCAGAGTTCAGGTTTCTCTGCTCCGTCTCTCGAGCTTCACTGTAACTCTTTAAAGACGACTCATATGAGTCCAGGCACATTTTCAGATCTCCCAACTTAGCGTCTTGCTCCTTTTTCTTTTTCTCTAAATCACTTTGATCTGCAGTGAGACGCTCGGTCTCTTCATCTAGACGATGTAGCTCCACAGTGGCTATGTGCTCTGACTCTTTGAAGTGTTTCTCCATTTCCTGAATCGCTCGCCTGAAGCCATCAAAGATCGGACCTCCAGGAAAGACAGCGTCTGCATCTACATGGAGGAGCATCTCTGACAGGAGGCTGAGGGACCGCAGCCCATTCTCAAGAGGCTCTATGGAAGCCCGCAAGCCCATTAGATCCAGTCGCCCCATCCTCACAGATATGGTGGTGGGTCCAAACCTGGGAGGAGAACAAAAGGTTGTAGAATGATCGCTTGTGCCACGGTTATGATGCTACTCGTACGTCAGTGCCAAATCCAAGACAATGATTGGTCAAAGTTTAACTGGTTTAGGTTTAAAAGCCCGTTCATTGGATGGAGAGCACAAATGTGCATAGTGACACGTGGACGGGATCCTGTTTTCACTCTGGCCACATGTGGCACATTCAAGATCTGGGCTAAGCACCATCTATTGGTATTTACACCAAACACGCAGGGAAGGGCTTCTTCTTCCTCATTTTTTGCTACTCTATACCGCTGTGTGCCCGCCACCTACATCTTGGTGTCATATTAACACGAACCACAATTATTAGTTTCTCCTTTTACCAATAATGTTAGTTTTAGGTTGCAAGCAGGAATGATCCCGCCCACAACTCAGAGGTAAAATTCCAATGAACTACTGCCGCTCTGCAGAAACTATGTCCTAAAAAACAACAGCTTTTCTTAATTTAGACTAAAAACAGCAAAATCATAATTAAAAGACGTCTGGAAATCCTTTAAATTAGATAATAAAAGGTGAAACGTTAAAAATCTTGATGACAAATGTTTACTTGTTGAACCAAAAGTTTTACTTTCTTTAAACATTTTAACTCAAGTTTTGTATCAGGAGTATCCTTTTATCTGCACCATTAACACACCTGTTGATCTTGCATTGATAGTTTTCATCGCTCAAATGTTCAACACATTCTTAGTCCCAAGTCGTCACATTCTGGCGTTTGGTTAAAGACCCTTCTACGTCACTTTTTGATGTTTTGTGTGTCCCCGACGCACCGTTTTTGACGTGCTCACTGTTCGTAAAATCAAGGGTCCGCAACCCTCAGGGCGTGGTACTGGATGAGGTACCAGATACGCACTGGTCCGCAGGACGCAATACATTGCAGTACTGGACCAGTTCTGGTTCCTGGCTCAGTGGTTAGGGATCCGTGATTCAATGGGAACAGCCAGTACATCAACAAATGACGAGTTTGTAGATCCATAAAAAGTTGGAACGGGGCGGTTGGGGTGGAGCCACTGTTCCCACCCTTTAATTGGCAGAAAGTGATGACGTGATCACTTAATTAAATACCCCCTTGGCAGTATTTTAAATCAATACAAGTATCGCCACAAAAAGTGCCGCTTCCAAAAGTGTCGCCTCAAAAAGTATCGTCAAAAAAATTATCGCCACAAAAGTATCATCACAGAAAGTATCGTCACAGAAAGTAAATTATCGTCACAAAAAGTATTGCCACAAAAAATATCGCCACAAAAAGTATCGTCACAGATAGTATCGTCACAGACAGTATCACCACAAAAAGTATCGCCACAAAAACCACAAAAAGTATCATCACAAAAAGTAAATTATTGCCACATAAAGTATCGCCACAAGGAGTATCGCCACAAAAAGTATCGCCACAAAAAGTATCGCCACAAAAAGTATCGCCAAAAAAAGTATCGCCAAAAAAAGTATATCCACAAAAAGTATCGCCACAAAAAGTATCATCACAAAAGTAAATTATTGCCATTTAAAGTACTGTCACATAAAGTGTCGTCACATAAAGTATCACCACAAAAGGAATCGCCATAAAAGGTGTTACCGCAAAAAGTATCGCCACATAAAGTGTTGCCACAAAAAGTATGTCCACAAAAAGTGTCAACACAAAAAGTGTCAACACGAAAAGTATCGTCACAAATAGTATCGTCACGAAAGTAAATTATCGCCACTTAAAGTATTGTCACATAAAGTATCGTCACATAAAGTATTACCACAAAAGGTATTGCCACAAAAAGTATCACCACAAAAAGTAACTCCACCAAAAGTATAAAATATCACCACGTAAAGTATCGCCAGTGTCGCCGAAAAAAGTATCGCCACAAAAAGTGCCGCCACAAAAAACACAAAAAGTATCGTCACAAAAAGCATAAAGTATCACAACGTAAAGGATCACCACAAAAAGTATCCCCACAAAAAGTATCGTCACAAAAAGTATAAAGTATCGCCACGTGAAGTATCGCCACATGAAGTATCGCCACGTAAAGTATCGTCACAAAAGGTATTGTCACAAAAAGTAAATTATCTCCACAAAAAGTATTGCGACAAAAAGTATCACGACAAAAAATATCGTAATACTTCAGTCGATCAATATTTTCTTATATCCCTAGTAAATAACAGTAATTAACACCATATGCGAAGACTCAGTGCATTTTGTTGATCATCCACAGCTGTTTTTCATTTTCGTCAATTACCCTTGTTGTATTTAATTATCTGGTTTTCAGCTTTACCTTGTCAGGTCGTTTGTGCTGCCACCTTCTTGTTACTCTCATTGTTTTTGTATCCTGTCATATTGTATTCTACACTGGGGAAAGTTCCTTTTCAAAACAAAGACAAATCGTCTCTAGAACAGACAAGTTAAACCTAGAACAAAATGTATTCATTTGATTTATTTTAAGTCTTACTTTGTGCACATCTTTACATTTCCTTTTAATATTCCTCTTATCCCATACCATCCCACATACCACTTGAAAGCAGAGAACTCTTTCACTTTCAGTTTCGCATAAAGCTGTTCTAGAGTTAAACTGCTAGTCAGACCCACTATGTGCAGCAGCAGAGAAATCAGTATTTCGCTCTGTAAATTAGACCTTTGTTTTTTTTCTCAGTTCATTCCCTTAGAGCCACTTACCTTTCGGTGTNCTTTTAATGAAAGTGTGCTTAGGAGAATCTGTCATTTAAAGAGACCGCATGCTTTTAAAAAATAGGATTAGCAAGAACATGTTAAAGTATCAGATCAAGATTGGTTATTCCCTATAGGAGTCTATGACATTTTGGGACCAGCAGGTACTTCCTATTGGGGGGGTCACTCAGTCCAGGATAGAGGGTAGTGTTGCATTTGATGGCATCCAGTGGTGCTTTTCAAATTACAACCAATGAAAGGCAAACAAGAATGAAATCCACATCTGAAAATGTTGTAGGCTTTGGAGAACTCTTGTGATGGAGTGGTTGAAGAGGTGAAAAGTGTGGAGCCACTTCTGGATGTGACTTATTTGTTGTGTTTAATGCACGCTGAAGTTTGCTGGCCTGAAAAAGCTCTCTTGACTCGAGTGTTTTAAGGTAATGCAAACAAACATCTGCTTCAACGTGAGAGCTGAGAATGTTTGCATCTTTTTCAATTTACTGACAAAAATGCATAAACCTGAATTCATGTGTGAGATGCCAAAAATCCACTTTTTATCTGTTATAAGTGACTGAGTTGGATGTCTCCGGTTTGTGTGAAGTTTGGAGGCAGACGATGAAGCCGCGTGGTTCCTGTTCCCCCCCATTTTTTTCCCCCTTTTTTTTGATGAAGAGTCTCTGCTCTAAGGTAGCCGTCGAGTTTCAACAGATGGTCCGCCTGAAGCAAAAATCTCTGTGCCCACACTCTACCTGATCTTCACAAGGACTATTTATGTAACTGTCTTACTTAATTGCTCCTAATGACAGCTTGAGCAGGACCTTTCCTTTTACAAGTCTAACCAGAGTATGATCTTTAATCAGAATAATGGCATTAATTCCGTGCAGAGCGTAATGGCCCATTCGAAGCCTGTCAGGAGATAAGGAGCCTTCGGACCGGGTTTCTTACCGGCCATCCCTGCATCTGGTGCTATGCTGATCAGATTTGGCCGTAAACAGGGTCCGGTGCTGCTTGGTAATCAGGAACCGGCGTTTGCCTCAGGAGAGCTGCGCTCGTTTTGGTAATGCTATTAGAAGACATTACCCTAACGCTGCTACACTTGGTAAGTTAATATTGGGGAGTTGTCCTCTGCATTCATTATCTGGTTTGGTGTGTGTCTGCTTGCAGACGGGGCCACGTCTGCTGAGGTTTTTCGGCCGATGGTGCGTATATGTGTTTCTGCGACTGGTGGATTGTAGCTTCGGCGAATAAACCGCATTAGAGAATTGATTACCGGTCCCCGAGCGCTGATAGGCTGCAGGCTGTGTGCTGAACCTCTCTAATCAAAGGCCTGCGTCTGCCTGGAAATGCTGCATCTCATTGAGCCTGATGGTCCACCGTCTCTTCTTATATGGCAGAATTTTATAGTATTATGCTTCTTTGTGTTTGCAGGAAAAAGTTCCTACGCATTCCTGTTATTTATGCTCCGGATGACAAACAAGTTCTGATTGAAAAATATAGGTCTTCACTTCATGGTGAGTTTATTTATGTAGCACAGGGGTGACAAACTCAATTGCACAATAGGGTTGGGCACCGAAGTTCGGTTCCAAGTAGGAACCGTTAT
>NW_023417304.1:8211-11700 GCF_002922805.2 Oryzias melastigma | reverse complement strand
ATTTGGCCGTAAACAGGGTCCGGTGCTGCTTGGTAATCAGGAACTGGCGTTTGCCTCAGGAGAGCTGCGCTCGTTTTGGTAATGCTATTAGAAGACATTACCCTAACGCTGCTACACTTGGTAAGTTAATACTGGGGAGTTGTCCTCTGCATTCATTATCTGGTTTGGTGTGTGTCTGCTTGCAGACGGGGCCACGTCTGCTGAGGTTTTTCGGCCGATGGTGCGCATATGTGTTTCTGCGACTGGTGGATTGTAGCTGCGGCGAATAAACCGCATTAGAGAATTGATTACCGGTCCCCAAGCGCTGATAGGCTGCAGGCTGTGTGCTGAACCTCTCTAATCAAAGGCCTGCGTCTGCCTGGAAATGCTGCATCTCATTGAGCCTGATGGTCCACCGTCTCTTCTCATATGGCAGAATTTTATAGTATTATGCTTTTTTGTGTTTGCAGGAAAAAGTTCCTACGCATTCCTGTTATTTATGCTCCAGATGACAAACAATTTCTGATTGAAAGATCTGTGTTTTCACTTCATGGTGAGTTTATTTATGTAGCACAGGGGTGACAAAATCCAAAACACACCTCAGGTGATGGGCTGAAGTGGATAAACATTAATTGAGCGCTCTAAAACTACATTTTTAAAACTTTAAAAATGCAACTTTTTAGCATAATTATGAACTAGATTCTGTATACTGCATTACCTGCGATAATGCTAGTGTGAATGCTGTAAGCTGGATTTGGCCTCTGAAGATGCTAGTGCTGATAACTAAAGATACTGAAATTGATAGCTAAAAGTGCTGAAGTGCTGACAGCTGAAAATGGTAAAGCTGATAACTGAAATCACTGAAGCTATTAGTTAAAAATGATGAAACTGACAGCAAGTTAAAATATTAGCTACATGCCAAATTAGCCTAATACATAAAAAAACAAAAAAACAACTTAGGTTAGCCAAAACAGCTAGCTGAAAAATAGCTTAAACAAGGGGAAAAAAGCTTAAAGTGGCCAAAACTGCTAGCATGAAAATATCATTCTAACTCCAAAACAGCCTAAAAATCTAAAAAAAAAAGTCAAAATTAGCCAAAAGAGCTAGCATGTAGCTAAAAAATTAGCTAAACTACAATATGGCATAAAAAATCTTAGTAAATGCCAAAATAGCCTAAACAAATCTTATTAAATGCCAAAACAGTTTAAAAAGCTAGCCAAAAAAACAGTAACTTTTTAACACAAGTATAAAAATGCCAACTATAATTACAGAATAAATCAACTAAAACTTTAAATAATTTTCAATATTTTACCCTCCATAAAAATCTATTTTGTGAAAATTATGCAAGTTAGAAATGAGCGCAAGATAACATCGGGTCATTAATAACAATAAAATAAAATTATCTGAGGGCCGCATCCGGCCCCCGGGCCTTGACTTTGACACGTGGTGCAGCACATTTTGTGATGATGTGAGGATACAAAGTACTTTACATTAAACCACTAAACGAAACAGAAATATCAAAGGACTTGTCATTAAAATAAAAACTTTAAAGTCAAAAAATTGTCTAGATCAGGGATAGCCAACTCCAGGCCTCGAGGACCGCTGAGTCCGCATGATATCCAAGCTCTACTCATGATGGATTACCTGNTAAGCACCGAAAGGGAACCGAAACCGAAACAAAAGAACCGCGGTTGAACCGGAACCGCATCAGAACCCATCGGTGCCCAACCCTATTGCACAAGGGGACAAAATCCAAAACACACCTTAGGTCATGGGTTGAAGTGGATAAACATTAATTGAACACTCTAAAACTGCATTTTTAAAACTTTAAAAATGCAACTTTTTAGCATAATTATGAACTAGATACTGTATACAGCATTACCTGCGATAATGCTACTTTACATTAAACCACTAAATGAAACAGAAATATCAAAGGACTTATCATTAAAATAAAAACTTTAAAGTCAACAAATTGTCTAGATCAGGGATAGCCAACTCCAGGCCTCGAGGACCACTGAGTCCGCATGATATCCAAGCTCTACTCATGATGGATTACCTGGTTCAGGTGTGGTCCACCAATTAGAAGAGCAGGGTATGTTGGAAAACATGCAGGAATGGAGTCCTCGAGGCCTGGAGTTGCTCATCCCTGGTCTAGATGCATAGCAGTCCCAGACCATCACACACTGCCTCCATGCTTTACAGTTGGAATGATATTTTCGGAAAAGCTGATAGTTTAACTTCTGACGCAGTAGGATACACACCTTCCAGGAAATAAAAACCTCCACTTGCTCATCTTTGACCTCCTGGATGAGTTTTTACATAGAAATATTTAGGGACAAAATTAAAATCAGAAAAACTGGATCTCTTTACAGCTCTGCAGTTTCATGAAACACATTTACAGAACGGAGAAGAAAATCTGTAAATCATACAGGAACTTTAACAAGTGAGACCAAATTTACACCTACATATCTGCAGTTCCCATGTTCCCTCCATATAAGCCGCGTTAGCCTCTTTTAAATCTTGGTTTTAATAAGCTCACGTTGCTTTCTCAGCGCTCATTTTGGTTAATTGCGTGCACTGTGGCCTGGACACAATAATCAGGGATTACCCTCTGACCCCGCCAGACATTTTTCTCCTGTTATTTTAATGAGAAATAGGCTGCCTCATTATCCCTGCACTCCACACATCTGCTTAAAGTGCACATTTTATTAGAAAGCTGAAGCCTGATTTTTAAATTTGTCTTGAATTGAAAAGCAGAGAGTGAAATTTGTGTTCGAGGAATGGTTGGTTTGACTCCATAAGAGCGTGGTTAAGCCATGGAAGGCATGAAACTGATCGACCAGGAGTGCCAAACTCAATCACACATGGAGCCAAAATCCAAAACACACCTTAGGTCGCGGGCCAAACAGGATAAACATTTACTGAACACTAAATTTTACAACTTTAAAACCGTAACTTTTTAACATAATTATGAACTAGATACAGTATGTAGTATTACCTGCGATAATGCTGGTGTGAATGCTGTAAGCTGAATTTGGCTGCTAAAGATGCTCGTGCTGATAGCTGAAGATGCTGAAATTGATAGCTAAAATGCTGAAGCTGATAGCTGAAAACACTGAAGCTGATAGCTTGCTAATACATTAGCTAAATGCCAAATTAGCCTAAAAGGGGAAAAAAAAACTTAGTTTAGCCAGAACATCTAGCATTTAGCTGAAATATTAACAAAAACCAAAATGGACTAAAAACCTGAAAAAAAGAAAAATGCTGAAGTTGATAGCTGAAAACATTGAAGCTGATAGCCAGCTAAAATATTAGCTAAACACCAAATTAGCCTAAAAAATAAATAAATTAAAAAACACTTAGGTTAGTCAAAACAGTTGGTATGCAGCTGAAAAAATAGCAAAAATTCAAAATAGCCTAAAATGACAAGAAAGCCCAAATTAGTCAAAATAGCTAGCATGTAGCTTAAAGTCAGAGAGGCCAGACTGAGATGGTTTGGACATGTTCAGA
>NW_023417304.1:0-6524 GCF_002922805.2 Oryzias melastigma | reverse complement strand
ATTTGGCAAAGTCATTACAGGCTTTGGTGGAGTAAAGTTCTGGTGTCACTGACACTGACACTGACACTACATCACAGAGCAGCTATAAAAGTAACATAAAGAGTTAAAAGGATCAAAATGCTCAAGTAGTGTGTTGGAGATCACTTATTAGAGCAGCATTGGATGTAGTTTATTGTCTTTTATGCTGTGATGTTGTATTTTGTTGTTGTTGTTGTTGCTCCATGTAGAACGTATTCATAAACTAAACTTAGGAAAATGTTGGCTTGCCAAAAAAAATAAATAAAAGCTTTTTTTAATCACTGAGTTTTGTGACCAGCCAGGAGTTTGCTGAAAAAATAGTGAGTTTATGTGTGTTGTGTCTGCAACATTGTGTGTAATCTGTATAGCTTTTCAATAAAACTAGTGATGTTAAATATCTGCTTTGGTCCTGAAATGAACAAGAATTGCTGCATCTACAAAACATGCACTCAACCAAGATCAAACACACTTTTATGTATTGTCCTCATCAGACCCTCCCCTAACCTGAATGATGCAGAGCCTCTACCATTACATTTTCAGGGTCTTCTCAACTTCACCTTTCAAGGTTAGGATTCTGCAGGGATCGCCTCATTTGACTCTGGTTATACAGTCTGGAGGAAAAACAGCAGGTTATGATGGTTCTCCTCAACATCTTGCTCAAGAATAGTGCAGGATCCAGCAGGACTGACACTTCCAGCCCAACAGACATGAAGAAGTCGGGGTTGCAGTGGAGAAACAACAGGAAGAGAAACTGATGAAGTTTAAGAGAAACCAACTGTATACTTCCTGTTTGATTTAACCCTTTAACACCTGAGGTGTCACCGACAACGCTTAAACACACAATGTTTAGCATGCTTTAACTTTTCCACCTTTGACATGATCAACGTAATTACAGTTGATTCTAAAGGAGAAAGGGGGCGCTTGATCGTGTTAAAAATAAAAAAATACAGAAAATCAAAGAACATAAAGACTGGAGCTCCAGTGTTAAAGGGTTAATACCTTTTTCCTAACATAACCTTGTTCATATATTTGGTTGATCTTGAATATATTTTTAGGGGTTTTACTTTTTTTTGAGAAAGACACAAATGTTCATAAAGTTTGTTACTTTCACTGATCATTTTTTTGTTAACACTAAATATTTATGTGGAGATGTTAAAGCCCTCTTTGAACCGCCACCTTAACGTGGTAGAGGGGTTTGAGTGCTTGAGTGATCTCAGGAGCTATGCTGTCGGGGGCTTTTGCCCCTGGTAGGGCCTCCCATGACAGACAGGTCCTGAGTGACGAGCCAGACAAAGAGCGGTTCAAAATCCCCTTTATGAGTAAGAACACCAAAGATACCGTTACGTCGCCCGGATTGGCGTCACCGTGGCCCCACCCTGGAGCCAGGCCTGGGGTTTTGGCTCGGAGGCGAGCGCCTGGTGGCCGGGGCTCCTCCCACGGGCCCCGGTCGGGTCCAACCCGAAGGAGCGACGTGGGATCACTCCCCAGTGGGCCCACCACCTGCAGGGGAGCTCTGAAGGGGCCGGTGCATTGTGGTTTGGGTGGCAGTCGAAGGCGAGTGCCTCGGCGGCCCAAACCCCGGTCATGGAATTTGGCTTTTGGGACATGGAATGTCACCTCTCTGGGAGGGAAGGAGCCTGAGCTGGTGCGAGAGGTTGAGAGATACCGACTAGATATAGTTGGGCTCACCTCTACGCACAGCCTGGGCTCTGAAACTCAGTCCCTCGAGAGAGGCTGGACTCTCTACCACTCTGGAGTTGCCCCGGGTGAGAGGCGACAGGCTGGCGTGGGCTTACTCGTGAGCCCCCAGCTCAGCCGCCAGGTGTTGGAGTTCGTACCGGTGGACGAGAGGGTCGTGTCCCTTCGCCTTCGGGTGGGGGACATGTCTCTGACTGTAGTTTCGGCTTACGTGCCGAACAGCAGTTCGGAGTACCCGGCCTTCTTGGTGTCTCTTGANGGGCTAAAATTCACAAGCTGTGAGTTGCAAAAGCCTTATTTCATAACACTACATTGAAAAAGCCTTTAATTCAGAGTGGACTATTTCAGCAATAAAGTGCAAGGTGAGACTTTTGTAAGTTGAGAGGTAAAAAAAAACAATGTGATAGGAATTTTCTAATTACCGGTTACTGACAAGATATTTTGTAAGTACATGACACCTATAGGGCACAGTATTGCTACAAAGATCATACCTACAGACAGTATGCACTAAAGGTTCATGCCTTTTTCTTTATAGCTTTTTTATTATAATGCCAAAAACTGACTTTTTTGGACAGAAAGGTATATTTTTATGAGAACCAGATTTGTGCTACAGAATGCTTAACATAAGGTTAAACAGGCGAGAAATCTTTTATTTATGTATTTATTTATTTTTTAGAAGAAATGGACAACTGCAGTACAATGTGTGTTGATAGACTTGTATCTATTTGTGTTTTGGTGAATAGAGGATGATAACTGGATTTGGTGGTCCGTTTGGTCATTAGAGTCGTATTACAGAGCTTTTGGAGAACATTTTCCACTACATGACCACTATGGATTATTTTGATATGATTTAGTCAAAAGTAAGAGGTAAGAGGCCAAGTGTATTAGAGTAGAAGTCATGTTTTTTTTTCTTCAAACTTGTCCTCAAGTAAAAGTATCTAGAAATAAGAATACTCTCACAAGTACAATTTATCCAAAACATTAAGTAAATGTAACTCGTAACTACCCACCTCTGGTCATGACTATGCAAGTAAAAGAAGGAAGTCAGCTTTTTGTCAGTTATGGTTGTTGATTTAAGTCAAAATAAGTGTCATCAGCTATGACTAAATTTTTAGTTGGTGGTCCACTGGAAGTCCGAGTGGACTATGTTCTCCACCTCTATTGTCTCCGCTGCTTTCCGGAGCTGCGGTCGCAAGGTCTCTGGTGCCTGTCGTGGCGGCAACCCCCGAACCCGGTGGTGGACACCGCAAGTAAGGGATGCCGTCAAGCTGAAGAAGGAGTCCTATCGGGCCTGGTTGGCTTGTGGGACTCCAGAGGCAGCTGACAGGTACCGGCAGTTTAAGCGAGCTGCGGCCCGGGCTGTGTTGGAGGCAAAAACTCGGTCCTGGGAGGAGTTTGGTGAGGCCATGGAGAAGGACTATCGGTTGGCCTCAAAGAGATTCTGGCAAACCATCCGGCGTCTCAGAAGGGGAAAGCAGTTTTCTGCAGGCACCGTTTCGGTGCAGGTGGGGATCTGTTGACCTCAACTGGGGACATTGTNTTCCCTTGGGATTAATAAAGTATTTATCTATCTATCTATCTATCTAACTGCTGACCTCGACTGGGGACATTGTCGGGCAGTGGAAGGAATACTTCCAGGATCTCCTCAACCCTGCTGACACGCCTTCCGTTGAGGAAGCAGAGGCTGAGGACACTGGGGTGGAACTGTCCATCACCCAGGCTGAGGTCACTGAGGTAGTCAAAGAGCTCCTCAGTGGCAAGGCTCCAGGGGTGGATGAGGTTCGCCCCGAGTACCTCAAGTCTCTGGATGTTGTAGGAGTGTCTTGGTTGACACGTCTCTGCAGCATTGCATGGCAAACAGGAACCGTACCTGTAACGGTTGATAAGTGCAGTAAGTTCACTATTTCGCCAGCAGAGGGCGCTAGTGTGCTAGAAACGTTAATAATTATTTTCCTTTATTTTTGTACGTTTATATATTTATTTTTCTAGCATTTAAAAGACATTTATGGAGCTGTCAGAACAGTAATATTTAATTTTGAAGAGTTTTTAAGTGTTTAGATTATTTGAGTTCGGCCGAAGGTCGGTAGAAGTACTTCCGGGTTTTCGTATCAGGCAAGCACATCTAGCAAAGCGCATGCGAAGTCGGCCCGACAGAAAGTTGAAGGAGAAGAATAAAAAAGAATTTTTTGTTTGTTTTCATCCACCGGTTAGTTCATTAGCAGGCCAAAGTGGTACGTATGTGTATTATTTTTTATCTAAATCCTTAGTGTAATCCGTATTTTGTAGTAAAGTATTGCCTTTTGTCTGCTAGTTCTACGGTGTTGATGCGGTGTAAAGTTTGAAGAAAAAAGAATACCACATTAAACATCAGTAAAAAGAACTCTCAAGCCTCTCTCCTGTGTGATAATGAACCATCCGGCATAGTACCACTGGACTGGCAGACTGGGGTGGTGGTTCCCCTTTTCAAGAAGGGGGACCGGAGGGTGTGTTCCAACTACCGGGGAATCACACTCAGCCTTCCTGGAAAAGTCTATGCCAGGGTACTGGAGAGGAGAGTCCGTCCGATAGTCGAACCTCGGATTCAAGAACAACAGTGTGGTTTCCGTCCTGGTCATGGAACAGTGGNTCCTCGTCCCAGCTGACATCCGGATCAGAACCATACGGCTGGACATTGCTGATAGTGATGGACATTTTTATGTGGCAGCGGAGAAGATTTAGTCTAGCGAGACACATAGCTATCATAATCAAACAGGTAGATCAAAAGCCCCGCCCCCTCGAAGGAGATATTGGAAACAGAGGCTTCAGATCAACATGAAAAATGGCTTTTGGTTAAAAACTTCATAATTGTAATTAAAACACTACTAAGATTTTTTTGTTTTGTTTTTTTCTTTATAAAAAAAATGTCTAAGAGGGACTAAATGAGAAAAACAAATTACCAATGCAGTCAAGGGAGAAAATTTTTATTTTAAGAAAAAAAAAAAATCTACCCCTCCTTAAACCGCAACCTTAATGTTGTGGAGGGTGCTCTGGGAGTATGGGGTCCGGGGAGCCTTACTCAGGGCTGTCTGGTCTCTGTACAACCGGAGCAGGAGCTTGGTTTGCATAGCCATCAGTAAGTCAGACCTGTTCCCGGTGCATGTTGGACTCCGGCAGGGCTGCCCTTTATCACCGGTTCTGATCATAGTCTTTATGGACAGAATTTCTAGGCGCAGCCAGGGGCCGGAGGGGGTCTGGTTTGGGGACCACAGGATTTCATCTCTGCTCTTTGCAGATGATGTTGTTCTGTTGGCTCCATCAAGCCAGGACCTCCAGCATGTATTGGAGCGGTTTGCAGACGAGGGTGAAGCGGCAGGGATGAGGGTCAGCACC
Source organism: Oryzias melastigma (assembly GCF_002922805.2). Classification (NCBI taxonomy): domain Eukaryota; kingdom Metazoa; phylum Chordata; class Actinopteri; order Beloniformes; family Adrianichthyidae; genus Oryzias; species Oryzias melastigma. Next base: position 1,439 of record NW_023417304.1, on the reverse strand, counting down.
GCTAAGTCTGAGGCCATGGTTCTCGACCGGAGAAAGGTAGTTTGTCCTCTCTGGGTGGGTGGAGTGCTCCTGCCTCAGGTGGAGGAGTTTAAATATCTTGGGGTCTTGTTCATGAGTGAGGGAAGATCGGAGCGTGAGATCGACATGCGGATTGGAAAGGCGTCCGGTATTATGCGGTCGCTGTACCGGTCCGTTGTGGTGAAAAGAGAGCTGAGTCAGAAAGCGAAGCTCTAGATTTACCGGTCGATCTTCGTTCCAGTACTCACCTATGGTCATGAGCTCTGGGTCGTGACCGAAAGAACGAGATCCCGACTACAAGCGGCTGAAATGAGTTTTCTCCGCAGGGTGGCTGGACTCTCCCTTAGAGATAGGGTGAGAAGCTCAGTCACCCGGAAAGAGCTCGGAGTGGAGCCGCTTCTCCCCTGCATCGAGAGGAACCAGTTGAGGTGGCTCAGGGCATCTGGTCCGGATGCCTCCTGGACGCCTCCCTGGTGAGGCGTTCCGGGCATGTCCCACTGGGCGGAGACCCCGGGGAAGACCCAGGACACGCTGGAGAGACTATGTTTCTCAGCTGGCCTGGGAACGCCTCGGGATCCCCCAGAGGAGCTGGAGGAAGTGGCCGGGGAGAGGGAAGTCCGGGCATCTTTGCTTAGACTGCTGCCCCCGCGACCCGGTCCCGGATGAAGCGGAGGAAGATGGATGGATGGATGGATGGGAAAAAAATCTAGTCACTAAAACAAGTTTTCTCAAACTAAGATTATTTTACTACTGAAAAGCTTAAAGATTTTAATGCCAAACAAATAAAAAAATGACACTTTTTTTAAACAGGGATCTTATTATTCTTTAAAGATTTATTTTTTGAGATGCAGCTTAATAAATTCCATCAAACACAAGTGCATTGTTGTGCATAGCTTAAATGAATTTCCTGCATCCTCAGCAGATGTGTGTGATGATGGATCAACCAAAATGTGTTTGCTACGCCCAGCTGCAGGACTGGTCAGTTAGAAACACAGTTTTCATCTGGTTTTATGCTCCAATATAAAGATGATTGTGATTTGGGATCTCAGCTCTTTTTGAGAAAAGAAGAAAGGAACTGCAGAGGATTCTGCAGAGTGAAGCAAAAACAGTCAACTGCTTCACCACATTCATGAAGTGATGTGAACTCAGGCGTTCCTCATCAGGTGGAGAGCTTCCTGGAGGCCAGACTTTGGAACAAGATCTTCCTGTGGACACAGCAGAAGGTGTGTCTACATGTCTCTCTGTTTGGATTTTGATGGGTGATGCAGCAGGTTTGTGAGGTTTCACGAGTCGTGCTCGTGCAGCTGGGTCTTCCTGCAGGCAGCATCAAGGCCACGGTGCTGATCGAGAACGTTCTGGCTGCCTTCGAGATGGAGGAGATTCTGTTTGAGCTGCGAGAACATTCAGCCGGCCTCAACTGT
>NW_023417303.1:5734-18041 GCF_002922805.2 Oryzias melastigma | reverse complement strand
CTCGCTGTGAGGCGAGAGCGCTAACCACTGCGCCACCGTGCAGCGCCTTATTGGAAACCCGTCAGTAAAAATGTCTTAAAACGAGGATGTTTTTAGAGGAGTTTATGAGCTGCTTCAAAGGCTTCACGTGTTCTTATTGACACAAACAGGAGCAGCAGTCAGCCATGGGAAGATGCATGAACGTGAACATGTTTGGGTGCAGATACACACCGATCTGTGTACACTCCATCTCAACAACGGCTCCAGCACTGCTTAAGATCGCTCCAGAAACTCCTGGAAAATGAGGAGAAGAGAAGCAGAACATGTGTGGTTTTACAGACTCACAGTGTGGTGTTCATCAAACTGTGGCAAAAATAACAACAACTTTAGATTTAAAGCCCATTGAGGCTGCTGTCATACTGGGACAGTCCTGCAGTTGGTCTGAACAGTGGTGCTGATTAATGACCCCCCTAAATGCTTCGACTACAGTGAAAGAGAAGCTGCATCGGCTGACTCAGAAACAGACGGGAAATAAAAAAGATAACCGTGGAGTTTATTATGGATGAAGCCGATCTCTACGCAGCAGAACAGTCTATTGTTCTAAATTAAAAAGAAAAAAAACTCTTTATGCTGAGAAGTACTCCAATGTTGTACAATAAATGTTTACAAAGAATAATGGGAAGTGTTTTTGATGAGTATGCACTTTCTTTGGCCGCTGGGGTGGGGTGGGATGGAAAAGGGGGAGTCTCCGTATTCATAGATTCGCCATGTCTCCAGTCCCCAACCCTTGTGAATAAGCGGAATACTGTATGTAAAGAGTTTAATATTCTTTGCAAGAAGATTGTGGGGGGTGAAGAACAATCCAGCCAAAAAGAGTAGAAAACTTTCAGTTTGGATCTTGAGTCGGGAAACGTGCTGGTCGGACACTTCCTGTTGTTGTGGGAATTTATTTTTTTTAATTTAACCATTATTTAACCAGGAAAAAAATCCCATTGAGATCCGTTGATCTCTTCTTCAAGGGAGTCCTGTAATTTTCCACTAATCAATGGGTTACATCGTGTGACGACAGAGGCTCCGCCCTCATGGGTCCATTTTATCTTTCTATGGACCTATAACCAATAGGGGATCAGAAATGGCACCAGTCGGTCCTGCTTTACAGGACCATTGTGTAAAGGAAATACTCAAAAGTCCAATCCATCCCGGTCCAGTTCGGTCTGACACACTATGTGGAAACAAACCATAAGGTTCTTTGCAGCTAAACAGAGTACCTCGATCTTAACTGGATCAGAGTGGTCTGGTTTGGTCCACTCCAAAGCTCAGATGAGCTTTCATACTGGCTAAATCAGGAGTCTCAAACTGGCGGCCCGCAGGCCATTTGCAGCCCCAATATTTTGCGGCCCTAACATTAGTATAAAAGTTTAATGTCCACTAAGCAATATCTTCTGCATGTCCACGCTTCTTGGATGATAGCTTTGAATTTGCTTTATGCTTAAAACCTTTTATTTGCTATTGTCGTTGGATCTGGTCGTCAGAAAAGTCCTTAGAAACAGTTTCTAACGTTGTCATCTCCTGTCGTTTCACAGGTCACGCAGAAGATATTGCTTAGTACTACATAGACATGAACAAATGTTCAATAAACTTGTTCCGTAGATATAGATAATGGACGCAAAAACATATGTTTGGCACAAATGGAACGCCATACGGCCCAGCCTCAGCCAGACTCTGGCTTCAGTGGAGCCGAGGTCAACTGGGTTTGAGAATGCTGGGCTAAGAACTCTGGTTCAGACCAGAAGAAGACCAAACACGCTGGGTGTGGCCTTTAACTTCAGTTTGTAGGATCAGAAACAAAACACTCAGGAGAACACATGACGGATGCTGATGAATACCGTTACACGCTTCCACGATCCCAGAAAACACAGTGAGGACACTTACCTGTGTTGAGGTCAAAGGTCGAATTGGAAGCGTTGACGATGACATCACAGGACTCCTTGGTGATGTCGCCTGAGGACACCTCCAATGTGAGCTGGCCCAGCTGCATGCGGTACACGCCGAGGGAGGGGGAGGAGACCGCACTGAAGGATGATGAACCGGATCCTGATCCAGATCCAGATCCTGATCCTGATTCAGATCCTAATCCAAATCCATAATCTAGCCCTGATTCCAATTTTGGTTCCAGTGCTCTTCCTGATGCTAACACAAACACAAAACAAGGATGTCAAGCTGTGTGTGGTTAACCTGAATGTTCTGAAGAACAGTCATACAAACACAACTTTAAATATCCTTCAATATTATAAGTTGACTTAGTGCTTGACATAGAATTTACTGGCTCTGTCATGATGTGTTGTTCTTTTTTCCTTGTAGGCAGTGAAGTTTTACACTCTTGAGGCGTGAGACCCAGGATGCTGAGAACCAGAGGGACTGATGTCCTCAGTGGAGATGAGTGATACACTTCTATTAATGCTGCCCAAGTTTCTCTTTCTAATCTAAAAGTCTTCAAAGTTACTTCCAGGGGGACATTGAAGCTCTTGTGATATTTTAAACCTGGAGTGGTTGAAAGCTCATCACTGTGTGAGCTCGTCTTAAACAGCTTGCACTCAAAATGAAAGTGTAAATGTGCCTCAAATGATCCAACAGGAGTCAGGATTTCTGACTGATGGATCGTCTTCTTACCAAAGAACTCCTCTGACTGTCCGAGCGGCTGAGCTGCAGCTGCAAGTTCCTGCTGGATGTTTCCTGAATCCATCGGAATAGAAAACTCCTGAGTGAAACACTGAGAGAAAATAAAGATTTATGTGAGTTTGAGGTTCTCACATTGCAAAGGATTATGGGTTGTGCAATCCAACAAAAAAGATAATTAAGTTTCATTCTTTCAGGTTGTTTTAACTCACTGAAGAAAAACTTCTAAGTCGCTGAAATATCAGCATGCAAATATGAAGGAAGATGATTTATTTTTTATTTTATTTTCGTTTCGTTGCGCTGAAGGATGTGTTGATGACATCATCACATCCACAGAGTAAATCTACATCTGCTCAAAACTCCTCCCCTTTCATTGAGCATTTTGATCTTCAACTCTTCAATCCACCCACAAACTCAGCGCTGACCTGCACGCTGCTTCTGTCGCTGGGGTGCACAACTATGACCACATTCCTCAGAAAGTGGGGCCGACTCCTGCGTCCAAAAGACTCGATCTCCCTCCGCAGGATACTGGCGACCAAAGCTCTCGGGAAGCCTAGGTTTCCCGTCCCAATGGCGGGAAAGGTCAGCGACGCCATCTGAAGCTTCTCTGCTTCTTCCAGACAGAAGCTGATGATGGAAACAAACTCCTGACAGGAAGCAAAGGCACAGAGGATGGTATGGGTTAGAATGAAGAAGTGGGAGCTGGGAGACGGGGCTGAAGGTGGATGCCACTATTACCCCAACATGTGGGGGTAGGATGTACGGTTGTATTGGTTTACTAACAATAACTGGGATCAAGAAGCAGTCGGATTTTGTAATAAATTGAATTTAAAATATATATTATGTATCAATATAAAGGCAGAAAATGAAGCAGTGACTTTCCTTTTCTGTTTTTATTGGTACTTTTAAAAAGTTGATTGTTTTGCCGTCATATTAAACGTTTACCTTGTTTCTTCCTCTTTGAAAACAGGATTTTTTTTTTTTAGTCTTTTCACTTTTAAGTCCAAACTAGTGCTGTCAATCGAATAAAAAATGTATCAGATTAATCACACTTTTGGATTGTGATTATGATTAATTTTAATGTTTTACTGGATAAATTTTATATGACAATATGCAGGTTTTGAACAAAAACAGGCCAAAAAAGAAACATTTTCCTTTCTTTTTGTTGTCTGACATTTTTAACTTTATAGAGTATTAACTCAGATATCCCAGAAGTGTCATTTCTGTTCACAAAAATACTTCTACTGTAGCCTTAGTAGAATTCTTTAGACTTTGATGTCTGCGAGATTACTCCAAAAAAACTCCAAGGTACTGACATACCGTCATAGAAAACAAACATTGTGTTTGTCGATTCTGATTGGCTGCTGGGTGTGAATGCGCACCTTAAAAGGAAATTCCAGTCACACAGCCCAAATGTTCTATATCACTGCACAGGTTGCTTTGAAATAAAACTTTCTTTCATCTTCTGGTCAAAAAGAAGCAGTAAGAGATAAACTTTCTCTCTGAACCGCTGCTTTATTTACTCCATCGTGACGATCCTTTGCCGTCGAGGTCTGCATCACTTCAGCTGGCACAGCGACTTTTTATCATGTTACCGTGACAACGGACCGCCCCACAAATCAAAAAGTCAGCTTTGAGTGTAAATGCGATTGAAACCGAGAATATAAAAGAATAAAATAGTAAAACTGATTGGATATTTATTGTGTGATTGCTTGGTAAGCATTCACACTCTAGTGATTCTCCTGCTCCGATCTGTACGTTTTTTGGCACGTTGAAACTCAAACACACTTTCAGTAATTTCAGCAATCTTGGTATCAAACATTCAGCTCGTTCAGGACATTACTCCTCTAATTTTTAATATTCATAAACTTTATTGTTTTTGAAATGTTGAGAAAAATATGCCCCATAGGAAATGAATAGGAAAGTCTACAAATTTACCATTTTAAGTATATTAACAAGTATTTAAATATATGCATTGACTACGTTTTCTTTTTTTTCTAGTAATTTTCGAAAAAATGTAGAGTTTAGCTTCTATTTTAGCAACATGCTAAAATTTTTGACTAATTTAGTTAACTAAGGAATTTTAGGCTGTTTTGTAGTTCAGCTAGTATTTAAGGAACAATCTAGCTTCCCACTAAGGTTTTTTGGGGCTAATTTGGAGTTTAGATCATATTCAAGCAACACACTAAATATCTTTTGCAAATTAACATGTATTAAGTAAGGAATAATACCCGACGAAGTGTGCGTTATGAGAAATTAACGCACGACGCGGAGGCCTAAACCGTCCGACGCGAAGCGGAGGACGGTTTAGGCCTCCGCTTATACCATGGTCATTTACAAAATAAATAAACATTTAATCAATATTTAGTACTTTATTCTTGTTATTTCTTTGGTTTAGCTCATTTTTTCACAAAAAAGCGGACTATTTGATCCGTGATGCGGTTTGTTGTCACGGTGACATGAAACACGGCATGAAGCCGGAAGCCGTTACAGACCTCAGCTGCAGCGGTAAAGTGTCGCTGTTTTGAAAGAAAGACCCGGACAAATTAGGATATTTTTCTTCTTTTTCTGACCTTAATCCTTCAGTGAGCAGCTAGAACATAATCAGCTTCTGTCTGTGTTTCATTTCACGGCAGGTTCGTTCTTCTGAGCTGCTCTAAAATGAGAAACTCCCTCTTGTGGTGAAACAGAAGACTACACCTTTCATGTCGAGTGGTGTTTTATTAGAAGGAGAATAACTAATTTGTCAATATTAATTTACCTTACAAAAGGAGAGGAATATAAATGCTGGTCGCTACAATAAGTTGAATAAAGCATCAGTTCAGAGAGAAAGTTTATCCATTACTGCTTGTTTTGTCCAGACGATGAAGGAAAAATGTGTTTTAAAGAAGCCTGCGCAGTGATATTGAACGTTTGGTCTGTGTGACCGGAACTTCTTTTTTAGGTGTGGTTTATCACTTTTTAATCCACACCCAGCAGCCAATCAGAATCGAGTATTCATCCAGACCATGGTATAAGGATTTAAGCAATTTAACATTTTCAGAAATTCAGGTCAATTTCAGTGCTCTTTCATAGTTCTTTAATGAAATTTCCAGTATTTTAGCAAATAAAACATTTTGCAAAAAGCTTTGGCATTTTAAGTGAATCCCTTCAGCAAAAAGCATTCACACTAAAGTTATCAGAGAATGCAACTCTTCTAGTTCCTTTTGTAAGTGACCATGGTATTAGTGGGAAAAACCTAGATGAAGTGTTCTTTGACAGAATTTAAGGCACGCTGTGGAAGCAGGAGACGGAAGTGTGATTAGTTTGCATTAATAAATACTAACGCGTTCATTATTTTTTGGAATTTATCGTGTGTGAAGGCGTTAACATTGACCACCCTAGTTTAAACACAGATGAACACTGTGAGCTTAGAACTGTGCTGAGGAAGCAAAGAGTGATGGAAATGTCTGAAAACACGTCCATCATGTTACTGTGACAGACACGTTGTAGTTTTATTCTAAAGATTTTTGTTTAACTGTGAGAGGATCTGAGTTCTTTCCTTCACCTTCTCTGCCTGGCCATGCCCGTTGTCCCAACAAGGGCAGACGGCGTGAAACACTCTCCGACAGCTGAGTCTGAAGCCGTCTGTGATGAGAACCGTCCCAAACGGCACAGAAGACACTCCTGGTTTGGGGCGGATGGCGACCTGCAGGTTGTGGCCGGCTGCCTGCAAGATGGCTTTGGACACGGCTCCACGAGTTAGGTCCAAGTTTTCTGAGATGGTGTTGACGATGACATCAGTCTGTAGAGAAACAACACATCCTGTTACAACTCCAAACATGATAAAGACTAGAGGATGACACGGGAGTGGATTTTCACTCCTGTCCCGCCCCGCTCCCACAGAGAGAAACACGTGTCTTGAATTGTCAGCCCTTGGTGAGCTTCCGCTCCCGTCCCGCTCGCGTCAGAATTCAATCCCGTCCCAGTCCCGTGATTAACGGAAGAAACAACTCCCATCCCACGGGAATCCCACAGGAATCCCGTGACCCGCGGGATTCCCGAGAAAATGTCAGCCTCTAATACAGACCACCTGCTCCCCATGCGTGGTGCGTGTGCCGAGTAACAAGATGCAGAAAACTGAGTAAGTGTTTTTACCTGTGTTAAAATAAATCTTTTAGCAAGTATTGTTTTGCTTTACATTTGTCCTCTGCTCACTGATCATCTCATTTCTAATGTGCTTACCACCGGCTACGGTGGCCCTTTAGGTTCAGTTATTTCAGTTTCAGAGCAGATCATATTCAGACTGAGGAATCTCAGAGCGAACCGAAGTTCAGTCCGATTTGAAATGAGCCAAGACCACCTCGAAAGATGGGTCAGAGAGCGGTTCCAGGTCCTGTTTCAGACCGAAACATTGTTCCACATTATCGGGAAACAAACTCTGGATCTCTTTAAGCGGACTAAATGTGTCCAGTCTGAATACAGCCTTGGCTCTGAATAAAATAAAAAAACAAAGCTTGAATTGCATTGAATGAATTGAATTCTAACAATTATAGTTTGTGCTTGGTGTTATGTTTTTCTTGCATTTCTTGTCAGGCTCTTTCAGACAACATTATATAAACAAACTGGAATGAGTTTTATCTTGCAGAGAGTTGGCAGCTTTTATCCTGTACTCACAGTTTGGTCCTCAATGTTTCCTTGAATCAAAGAGATGTTTGGCCCTGTGGTCTGCTCCTCCATCCTCCTCCGCCTGCAGCACCAAAGAAATGGGGAACAGTCACTCTGTTAGGCACTTTATGTCAGACATTTTGGTTTTTTGTTCCTCAAAGGACAAAACATACAGAATGTAGCTTTAAAGTTTATAAAGACACGAGAAGTCCTACCCGTCATATTGTTCTTGCGTAAGGCGTCCGCTGGAGCTCTGACCTCCCCTCTTCCCAGCATGACTTTCAAAAGGCCCCACCCCTCTTCCTCTTCCTCCTCGTCCTCCAAACTGTCCATCTCTGAATGGCTGGTTGTAACCTCGACCTCTTCCTCGACCCCGTCCATATGCACTGGGAGTTAAAAATAGTTCAGGATCAGTGAACTTCAATATTTAGAAATAAATGACAAAACATCTTAACATAGCAGCCTAAGACAGAGACCTTGACAGGAGACAGAAGGGGTATCTAGTGGGACCAAGGCTTCATGAGCGACTGCCTTGCTTGTTTAGCAGCTAACCCTTTTTCAGTAATTACTGATTAGCTGGATTGAGGATTGATCAAATATCACATTGATCCTATTTATTACTACACCAGAAAGATATATGAGTTCTTATTAGAAAAGTATATGATGCCTCTTTGGTTGATCCACTAAAACTCTATAAACCAATTTTACACAAAATAGTCAATATTTCACTAATATGATAGAAATGAGTCTGGTTAGGTTTTTAAATGTAACAATGAAAGATAGTGTTGCCTTTAAGAAATCAAAGACATTAATGGATAGTTGATAAGGTTGACCGATCAGTGTTTCTAACATTCCTTCCTGCCATTGTTCATGTAGCATCTGCTGGTTTACTAGGTCTCAGTGTCAAACATGGAATCCCTGAAAAAGCAGGTATGTGGCTTTGTACAGTTGTGCTCATAAGTTTACATAACCTGTAAAAAATTATGATTTCTTAGTCCTTTTTAATAGATTATGAATGATAACGCAAAAACTTTTTTACGGCAGTGGTTGGGTGAAGCCATTAAAGACTCTATCCACATACACATTTACACACTGGTGGCGGCTCCGCTGACCAATACTGGAGCAACCTACCATCAACACAAGGTGGGGTTCAGTGTCTTACCCAGGATGCTTCCCACGTGGGCGACAAGGCAAGAATTGAACCTGCAACCTTCCAATCAGAGGTTGACCACTCTACAGCTGCACCGCAAGATGACATATCTCAACCCTACCCAGTTTGTTCTATGGACCTAAAACCAATGGGAAACCAAAAATGGTACAGTTCGGTCCGACTTAAGGGGTCCGTTTTATAACGGAAATGCACAAAATACCTGACCAGACCGGACCAGGCTGAACGATTCAGTGGAAACGAGGCATTATTGCCAAAATATTCTGTTTAGCCTTTTTAGATAAAAATGAGAACAGAAATTTCCCAATTGACCTTGCTCAATAAAGTACATACCCTGATGACTTTGTTCTGAAAACACGCACACAATCTGATACAAATGAAAGGCAGCTAAAGGTAATCATCCTCAGCTGTGACTTGTTTGCCTGAAATCAATGCGTGTAAACAAAAGGTCTTGGGGGTTCTGGCCTAAAACAAACCCTTGAATCCTTCATTCAGTGCTGCACTGACATTTCTGGATTCTGACCCATCGGGAAAGCTATGTCAGAAGATCTACGGGAAAAGGTAACTAAACTATACAAAACAGAAAAGGGATATATTGAGATATCCAAGGTACCTCAAATGCCTGTCAGCAGTGTTCAAACATTGATCGAGAAGTGGTAAATGAGGGGTTCTGTTGAAACCAAACCCCGATCACAAAAATTGTTGTCATAACTTCCAGAAAAATTGCTAGGGATGCAAAGAAAAACTCCCAGATAAGTTCAGCTGTGATCTAGGACTCCCTGGATAACTGTGGTGTGAATGTTTCAATATGTACCATAGGGAGGCACATGAAGAAAAAAATGACTATATGGTTGAGTCACCAGAAGAAAGACTTTGTGCAAATGCCACAAAATACCTTGCTTACAATATGCCAAACAGCACAGAGACAAACCTCCAAACTTCTGGAACAAAGTCATTTAAAGTGACGAGACCAAGATTGAACTTTTAGGCAACAAACGCTACATTTAGAGTCAAGAGTCAACCAGCCCTATGATGAAAATAATACTATTCCTACTGTGAAACACGGAGGTGGATCGCTGATGGTTGGGGAGTTACAAAGGCACAGGAAACTTGGTCAAAATTAATGGCTAGATAGATACAACACATTACCAGACGATACTGAAGAAAACTTGCATTCTTCAGCTCGGAGGCTGCACATACAGTTGGACATTTCAGCATGACAATAATCCAAAATACAAGGCCAAGTCCACCTGTCATTGGTTACAACAGAACAAGGTGAAGATTCTGGAGTGGCTTTCTGAGTCTCCTGACCTCAATATTATTGATCTGCTCTGGGGAGAGCTCAAATTGTTATTGATTTAAAAGAAGGCAATTCAAAGTATGAACTGATTTGATTTGTGTATTTTGGGAAGTTCATGTTGTCAGAGTGATTTAAAAGTGTGAAAATTGATGTTTAACTATTAATGGCTTAATCCAACCACTAACCATGAGTGGAAAAAAAAAAGTGTTTTGTGTTATCATTCATATTCTCTAAAACATAGCCAAGAATTCATAATTTCTTACAGGGTTTGTAAATGTTTTAGCACAACTGCATGGAAAGGGATTAGATTAAATTGGGGTTTCACTTATTTCCATGCAAATTTTAAACTAAATTACAGGCGACATATTAAAATGTTAACTTCCGAGAAAACTTGCAAAACTCCCCCATCAGGAAGACGTTCCTTCTCTACTTGATATCAGCAAGCTGTGCAATTTTATCATTGGAACTCAAAGGTTGCTCTGCTTTGTTTACAGATTGAACTTCCTTTTTTTTTTAATTTTAACTTGTCCTGTCCAAAGCTGAGCAAACAGATAAAGCGGAAAGACTCTTGCGTTGAACATATTTACTGTTCCAACTAGGAATGTCCCGATCAGGTTTTTTGGGCCCGATCCGATTCAGAGTGATTTAATTTTGTGGATTTGCCGATACAGAGTCCCGAACCGATACTTTTGTAACACATTTAAAACATAAACAAATTAAATGAACTGATTCGTGTTGTTCCTTATTTATATTTCATTAACCTTCTTTTATCATTAAATCCTTAAATAGCACTCTTCTGTGAAGTAGCTTCAATAAACAAGAAAAAATAGAGCAAATATAAACGAGAAAAAAAAATTACTATTTACTTGTTATATAAGTGATAATTAGTCATGTGAGAAAGTTTATTGACTTTAGCTTTAATATCTTTAGAGCTATTGAACATTTTTGACCAAATGTGATTCCTGTCCTCATTTAGAATTCTTAAAAATAAATGACGACCTTTGCATGAATTCCATGACGAGTGTTCATGAATAGCTGACATCATTAGAAACATTTATTTATTTTTTTTGTTTGTTTGGTTTTTTTGTTCAGGATCACATGCTTGACCGGGGCGAGCAGCAAATTTGCTGCACAGTGAAAGGGGCTATCAGTTTGTGGCTTGGAGGTTGGGGAGCTCTTATTTAATGGAAACAGCCAGCATTTCGATAAACAACACTTACAATGTCCATTTTTGATTCAGAGGTCTTAATCATGCGTCAATGTGTGACTTGGGAATGAAAATGTGGTGATTTGGTAAAATGTAGACATTATTTTTTATTACTGAAGTACTGAAATTGGCACATATTAGGAACCGAAACCAAAGAAATGTTGTGGCACTGGAGCCACATAAATCCCAAGCCAGGGCCCCCAAGGGGAACCAACCCCCAACGCTCCAGGCAACCACCCAACCTACGGGAAATCCACGAGATAGCAGGGCACAGTCCACACACACTCGCCCAAGGGAAGGACATCCAAGAGAAGTGGGGGGTCTCCGAAGAGTGCGGTAAACATTGCCCAACCAGGCTCACCCACTGATGGAATGTAGGAGAGACCCAGCGCTTGAGGGCAAGGACCAGAACCCGCACCACTAAGACATGGACACTCCCAGGTTCCGATGTGATGTGATCCCCTGCACATGGTCATGCCATCCCCCAAGAGACACAGCCGCCGGGCCGAGGCCCTGATTCCCTCAGCCAGAGGTGGGTTAAAGGGTAGAAGATCACAAGTCTCACCTTCCTTGCGTAATTTATGTGTGTCTGTGCTTGTGTGAGTGTGCATTACAGTGTATATGCGTTGGAGCGTTTGTTTTTGAGCCATTAAAGGTGTGTGTAATAAAGGATGCAGTTGAAATTGGCAAGTAGGACAATGAGAGGACATCTCCTGATTGTTCACAGTGATGTCAAAACAGCCCCTACCAAGGATCCTGTCTAAAGTGGGGGGGTCTATGCGGAAACCACAAGACCACTGCCAAGGAGTTCCCCCTCCACAACGTTCATCGCAAGCCCACCCCCCCTAATCACCCTAAATAAGTGGTTGTGGAAGAAAGGAGGGTGGCTCGGAGGCAGCTGCCAAACTAAACTCAGATTGGTGAAACAACCGCCCCCGTCCCAGGACTGAGGCAAAGTCTCCCCTGCCCAGTGGCCCCTTGGCATTAACAGCCATCCCCCAAGGTTCCACAACCCCTAAAGAGAGAGAAGAGCCAAGAAGGAGCCAGTCTCAGGGGCAAACCCCAATCCTCGCCCCTAAGCACTGCCCCTATGGATGCGCCAGTCGGGCCCCCACCGATTGCCTCAGTGGAGACCGCAACCCGCCAAACCTTCCAGGTCCCCTATCAATGTGGAATGCAGTATTGATATAACATTTGTTGAAAATAAACGATTTTTATTTTTCATTACCCTGAAGGCTTGGAGTCCTTGTTGCTCCTCTGCTGGGGGATTGTCACGACCGGTCCGAGGTCACTGAACTCCTTGCTAACCGCCGTGGCCAAGACTTTGATG
>NW_023417303.1:2798-4558 GCF_002922805.2 Oryzias melastigma | reverse complement strand
ATCATGTGGTCTACTGTTGAGCAAATACTTTCCACAACTGCAAAAAGATAAGATGAAGGAGAGGCATAGGTAAGCAATGGTTCAGCTTGTAGCTTGACAGACAGTGCCATTCCGCTTCAGATCTAGTAAGCCCCTTAGTAACACCTAAAGACCCCAACACCCCTTACTGCCATAATTTGGCCTAATTGAAAGATTTTTAAAATAAAAATGATAGTACCTTACTCTGAATTTACATCTCTAAACACTAAAGGACACAACCTAGAAGTACCAAATGTAGCATGTCATTTCTAACATGCTAAAAGTAAAATTGCTTGTAAAAATATGCTGTAGAAAATCAATATTTAGCATCTTATTGTACTGTAACTCATTGGTGGTGTTTGTTAATCAAACAGAGGATAGAGCTGAGCTTTGAGCTGTACATGTTTATCATGAGGCCATCTGAACAGTGTTACAGTTAAAGAAACTTTATTTCTAAGTGGTGATATGCATGCATTAACACAGGATTTTAGGCATTCCTTGGGGGTTGTTAACATCAGTGGTTCAGTTACTATGAAACAAACTAAAAAACCTTTGGGGTCACTGAAGGTCACAATAGCAGCTTGCTCTTCTGGGATCATGATGATGTTATTTGGAGGAGCCCACTCCTTCTCAAACCAAAGGTCCAGTGTGTCTAGATAAAAGTCAGAAACACCTCATTAGACTACAACAGTCACAGGATTATGTAAACTTACTGAAAATATTTAATTCCAGTTGGTTTCTCGTTGCACATTATTTTTAGTGTTAAGATGAGGTGAATTGTGATTAGCATGATCATCTCTATTGTTGCAGCTAAGGCATAGTCCCACAGTGTATGTATGCATCCATACATGTGAGCATAAAATTAAATAAATAAATGAAACAAAAAGTCACAGTTTGGGTCAGATGAAGCATTTTGTGTAATAAAGTAACAAAGATATCAGAAATATTTGTGAAATTGCTGATTTACCGATGGCCAAAGATGGAGGAAGATTCTCCACTCGGACGCTCTTTGCTGCCTCCAGAGGTCGAGCGGTCAGTCCGTGTTTCTGCATCTTTTTGTTCTTTTGACTTACAGAAAGGAACTTCTCTGAATCTGTAGAAAAATACAGATTACTCCTTTAAATTAGAAATTGGCTACTATAGTGGCTACTATAGTGAAAAAGACATTTATAGGAAAATATAGAAAAGAGAAAGTAAAACACACAAAACAAGCCAAGAAAAGAGCAATCAAAATAATGTACTGAAAGTCACAAAATGCTTTAGTGATTACAGTCTTCAAAGAGCAACATATAAAAAGTCTGAATCATTTAATACAGTCATTTGGTTCAATAAATAAAATAAAACAACATTGTGTCTCAAAAATGGCAAACCATTTGAAATTAAAATCTCACGTAGTAAAATATTTTCAAAGCCATTTACATTTCGAAGTCAAAGCAAAATTCTCCTTTTTATTATTACATTTTCTTTTTGAAATTATATCAATAATACTATAAAAACTATATAAAACATGTCATGTTCCAGGTCCACCCAGTTTTAGCCTCAGTGAAGGCCAATGCTGCAGTAGGCTTGGCTAATCTGAGTCTTTGCAAAGTCCTCAGAATCCCACAGAACATCCAGATCCTGTAGGCCTGTTTTCAAGTTAACAGCCACTCTCCCCATGGTGCCCCCCACATAGCAAACTAAACTTTGGTCAGCCTCCGAACAATGCATGTCTAAAGGGTGACATGTTTTGGTTGTCCCCA
>NW_023417303.1:849-1141 GCF_002922805.2 Oryzias melastigma | reverse complement strand
CATAGCTCTCTTCCTCCTCTTCATCTGGAATCTCAGACTGAAGCACCACAACACAGTTCAACGGTGTCAATATTGAAGACAGGAACAGGCTTCCTTGAGACTGGAAAAACTTTTTGGCGCCAGGCTTGTCCACAGTTAAGGTGTCAGTGTAGAGAGCGTGGACCATTTCCAGGATGGAGGATTTTGCTTTCTGGACATTGATTCGAGCACCGCTGAAGGTCATCCTTGACCTTTCAGAATCAAATTTGACAAACACTTTGTTGTCTTTGGCAATGCCAAGCCAGTTGCGTTT
>NW_023417303.1:0-475 GCF_002922805.2 Oryzias melastigma | reverse complement strand
GTATACAGCACTTATGCCGTGAGAAGTAAACAAGTTTTGTGACATGTCCATTGGATCCATAGTGTTGAGATACTCTAGAAGTGCTGGTGGAATAAATATGGATTTTTTAGGTATTTTCATGTATTTTTCTGAGATCCATGACCTCATTTTAGACACTTCTTCTGAGAGTCCTTTCATGGTTAACTTCTTGGTTCCTTCGTCGTATGAGACGAGCAGCTCTGCTGAGATGTCTGTGGCAGCTCTCTGTAGCCCTTCCTGCTTCAGGATGTAGAACCATGCAGAGGACAACTGCAAATCTTCTGTGATGCCTTTTTCCTGACGTTCAATATATCTCATTGCTTTAAGCACAATGTTCTCCACAGGAGCTCGGATTTTCTGCATGTCACCTGCTTGACAGGCAACACACAAAACCTCTCTTGAAGCATCCAAGTCAACAGCAGCCTCCCCGTTTGTTACTGAACGGATGTCCATCTCT
>NW_023417302.1:15629-18077 GCF_002922805.2 Oryzias melastigma | reverse complement strand
CATCAGAACAAAGACTGGTTCATCCAATCTACATCACCTGATCAGAATCTGAACAAGCTCGAGTGAAATGAGAGAAGAAATCTATAAATAAAAAAAGATTTAAAAAAAATAAGACAAGAAGACAGATACTAAACCTGCAGATCTACCTGAACAGGTGATCTTCACAGCTTTACCAGTAGGACAGGTCCATCTTGTGAGCTGTGAACTTCTACATTTCAGGAGAGCAGACTCATGACCTTCACAGAGGAACTCTCTGCTCCACTCTGGAGCCTCTGTTTCTCCATAGAGCGCCCCCTGGAGGAATGAAGAAACCACACATCCCAGCTCCCTACAGACCACCTCTGCATCCTGCTGGTCAAAGTCATCTTCACACACTATGGACCAGGAGTTGTTAGACTTCACCTCCAGCCTGCCTGAACACTGATTGTCTCCGTTCACCAGCCTGATGGATTCTGTGGATCCAGAGGAGAAGATCAAGACAGATGCTGGACTGTTCTGGATCCAATCAGAACGGTTTTCATTTCCACAAACTACTTCTGCATTTCTATGGGAGTTTCCCGCTCTGTCTGTTTGTTGATGGTTTTAGGATGTTACTCCCCCATGAGTCATAAATGAGAATCTCTACATTTCAGTGGATCTTCTGCTGTTCTGGAGCCTGGTCACATGGACAGCAGTGTCAGAACAGCCTCAGACCCATTGAGATGAATGGAGAACTGCTCCAAAAGGCTGTTCTCAGTTGGGCAGAACATTCTGACTGATGGGTTGTTGTGGGTTCAGGACTCACACAAAGACCATCTGAGGGATTCTTTACAAATGTGTTTACAGACTCAGAGAGAGAAGACTGGAACCACATTGTTCTGTTGGATCAAAGAGAATGTTCTAACCTGGAGAAAGACATTGAAAGAACCATCAATGTTTTTACCTGAACAGGTGATCTCAGTAAAACCCCTGCCAGTCGTGAGGTATTTCCTACACTCCATTAAATTAGATTCATCACAACTATCATCCAGTCCCCAGACAGTCTCTCTAGTGTCTTGTCGTCTTCTTCTGACTGTGATTAATGAACCACAGTCCATCAGTTTACATACAGATTCTGCAAACTTCATGTTAGTTTGGGAGCCATCAACAGATCTCCATTCTCCCATGTTCTTCATCTTCAGTGTTCCAGCACANAAGAGACTGTTCTAACCTGGAGAAAGACATTGAAAGAACCATCAACGTTTTTACCTGAACAGGTGATCTCAGTAAATTCACTGTCATAATCGATGTATTTCCTACACTGCATTAAATTAGATCCATCACAGCTAACACCCAGTCCCCAGACAGTCCGTGTAGAGTCTTGTCGTCTTTCTCTGACTGTGATTGGTGAACCACAGTCCATCAGTTTACATACAGACTCTGCAAACTTCATGTTAGTTTGGGGGCCATAAACAGATCTCCATTCTCCCATGTTCTTCAGTTTCAGTGTTCCAGCACAACGATGGTCTCCACCAACCAACCGAATGTTTCCAGAATCTGAGGATCCAAACCAGACGTTGTTTGTTAAATATATCAAACATTTTACAAATAAGAAGATGAGTCAGCATCATTTACTGAGGCGCTACTATAAAAAGCGTTCTTTGACCTGAGCAGGTGAGTCCAGCAGCTTTTCCAGAATATTTTTGAACAGAGCTTCTACATTTCAGGAGAGCAGACTCATGACCTTCACAGAGGAACTCTCTGCTCCACTCTGGAGCCTCTGTTTCTCCATAGAGCGCCCCCTGGAGGCCTGATGGAGGCCCACATCCCAGCTCCCTACAGACCACCTCTGCATCCTGCTGGTCAAAGTCATCTTCATTCACTGAGGACCACGAGCCGTTCAGCATCACCTCCAGCCTGCCTGAGCACAGATGGTTCACCAGCCTGATGGAGTCTGTGGATCCAGAGGAGAAGATCTGACACCCTCGCTGCACTGCCATCACAGACAACATTTCACATTTAGATTCTGTGTTTGAATGAAATGAACCTTCTTGAATGAAACCCGTTTAACGAGTGTTTCTTCTAACGAGGGCTCAGCAAAAACTGTTTTTCTGTTCATTGTGGTTTAACCATAGACTGTAAAAATAATGGACTGAGCGAGCAATGAGGTCCCCCTTAGGAAATGCATTACTTCCTCTCCTCGCGAAAGTAGGTCGCCGCTTTCACCGTCAATTCCTGAAATGGATACCGCCATTTGCAAACAATCTTCAGCGATTGGTCCGAGTCATAGCTGAGTCATCGAATCTATAGGAAGTAATGTCGCCAATCAGGAGTGAGTTTGTTTCAACCGTCCATCTCTTTCCACGCCTTTACCTCGAGACTGCGGATGTAAACAGCTTCAATAACGGTGGCTCGGGAGAGTTGCTGCAACCCACTCTCAGTAAGATGCGTACATATTCCACGACTTTGCACTCTGAAATACCGTGTATA
>NW_023417302.1:12349-15016 GCF_002922805.2 Oryzias melastigma | reverse complement strand
CACCATGAGGACTAGAGCAGATGCAGGAACACAGGCTGAGTATGCCGGCTTTGAGTTGAACAGAGTGGTGGGCAGAACAGGATTTTGCTGGCAACAAACAGAGTAGGTGAGTCTTCTGAGTGCTTGCAGTGCAACGATCCAGCAAGAGTGAAAGGCAGAGGCAGAGCTTTATAGGAGCAGGCACAGGTGGAGGGAATCAGATGATTAGCAGCAGGGCAGCTGCTGCCACGACAGCTATAGAATATGCCAAAATGTCATCCTTTATAACTTTAACTTTGTTTTTTAACTGTTTTGGCAGACACAAGGTGCATGCAGCCTTCATGTTAGCTGGAATGGCAACTTCCGGTTTAGCGCATCTTTGTATCCCTTCAAATAAGAGCCAAAGCATGTTATACAAACGTAGGAGAATAAAAAATAAAAATGGGCTGAATCTAGAGGTCATTTACAGCGGGATACACCATGGACAGATCGCAGGTCGTCACAGAGCTCATTGAGCTGGATGGACGGCTATGCTAGCCAGCCACCCGGTGGACAGCTTAGCGAACTGTTGAGCCCCTCTCCCCAGGCTCCAGCAGAGTTAAGAGCTGTCGCCGCTGCTCAAGCTCCGGCAGAGCTGATGGTGATCGCTGCTGGAAAATGTAGCAAGGTCTACTGCCCATGCTGCGGGTCCCTGGGCAGTGAAGCCCGGTCTCCTTGCCTCCTGGGGGTGAGCTGCCCACAAGCCCGGAGAGCCGCTGTGAGTGTTGCTGTACTGCTCAGGATCGCTCTAGCTAAATCCTCATCTAAAAATGTCGACAGCATGCTCCTCTTGTTGTTTCAAACTGCTGCATCGGTACATTCCATTGAGGAAAACAACAGTAGGACAATGATTGGTACATTGTTGAATTGTAAAGTAGGTGTTAAAAGGTCTTCACGGACCCATTGATGAAGTCTGCTCCCATTGGCTACCCGTCATCTGTCAATCAAACCCCCCAGACGTTTGACGTCAGACCCACAAACGCTTATTGAGCCATCTGATTGGTCAATTTATAACTCTAATAACTTGTGATAATGGAAAAAAATCTTTTAAAAAATTAGGATTAGAAAAAAGAAGTTAATCAGAAAGCAGCAGAGGAAGAATGATTATTCTGAGATATTAAATGACTGAGAAATAACTGTCTGTTTCTCAATGTAAGTCAATGGGACTTTGGCCTTTTTGGAACCCAGTGGTACTTCCTATATGGAACAGGGAAGGAGGGGGGCTTGCTCAGTCCAGTTATTTTATATACAGTCTATGGTTCTGACAAGCTGCATTACCCATGAGCTTTAGCGAAACATTCCCGCAGTGNGGCCTTTTTGCAACCCAGTGGTACTTCCTATGTGGAACACGGAAGGAGGGGGGTTGCTCTGTCGAGTTATTTCTTATACAGTCTATGGTCATTACCTGGCTGTGTGAGGCGTCAGCCTGAGAGTCCTCCTCCGTTTCCACCCGCGTTCTTTTAACACTCCGTAGCCACGAGATCATCATTGGGTTTTCATTCACGCTAAAGTCATTTCTTTTGCTTATTACATTGCACAGACAAGTTTGTGTTGACGGCGTAGAGTAGAAATCTGGAGACCGCTGGATGTGTTTACTTCTTTTTGCACCATAAGTGAGAGAGAGAGGAAGGATAATGAGGAGCTTGTGTTGTACTGTCGGAATAGCGCGCGGAGCGGTATAAAAGAAATTTAGAACTGTATCATCTCTCATGTGTAGGATGTCTTGCGCGCACCTCGTGATTCCTCTGCATACTCAAGTCCAAATTGATCTAATCAGAGCACCGGACGGTCCTAGCTAGGTGAGAAGTGCCGGTGCTCCGACGTGAGATTTTAAGAAGTCCCGGTGCTCAGCACCGGAGCGCACCGGCCCACTTAAAGCACTGTCCAGTCCACAGGGGATTCATAAAAATCTTGGAGGGTTCTCCACTTTGTAGGACTCCTTGTATTACTTTGTGATTATTTCATCATCTAGAAGTGAGACATTAAGTTTCCAGAGCCCTCTCCCACTGGATACATCTGTGGAGAGGGTGAAAGTGCAGGTGGGCATTTGGTGATCAGAGAAGAAAACTGGGATCAGGTTTGCACCAATTGGGATCCATTCTCTTATAAATAATCAATTATTGAGGCTTTTGTCCCGTCGCTGCTAAGCCAGGTAAAACCATCCTCTCTAGGGTGGATTTTTCTATAAGCATGTCATAACATGCCCTGCAATAAAATGAAAGTTTTATCCACTTTTAAAATACTTTTTTTTTTCCATTTTCTTGTCTGCTCTACTTAAAATACAATTAAAATTCACCCTACTACCAATGGAGCCCGTCCCAGCATGTAAGGCTGGAGTTCTTCTAACAAATCGTATCTCTCATGTTTATCATTAAAACCATAAATGTGTAAAAATGCACAAAAATTTAAATACAAAATAAAAGCACACAAACCTCGTGGGATGGCATCCACGACGGGCTAATTACTTTTTCTGGCTCGAAAATCTTTTTCTCTTTCCTTTCCTTTTCATTGATAATTATTTAACATATTTTGTTTGATTAATACAGATCTTACTGGAGAACTTCACGTGTTGGCAGCAGCGCGCATCTAGCAAGATGTGCGCAGTTAAAACTAGGGGTGTGCCAAAATATCGATATTGCGATATATCGC
>NW_023417302.1:10404-11822 GCF_002922805.2 Oryzias melastigma | reverse complement strand
ACATCAATGTAATGGTAGGGTCATCTTGACCCCATAAGAGAGCACAATTAAATTATTAAAAAAAAAATAATTTAGTTAAAACCGACTTTTCAACAAGGGGTTAGTAAACAATGTCAGAGCTTGTATTTAATTTATTGTTGTGTCTCATTTATGTTTTATATTTTTGTATTCTGTTTAAAAAATGTAAAGAGTCTAATGCTGTTATCCCAATACAAATGTTGTACTGATGGTGCTGAGCGAATCCCAAATAAAATGTAACATTTACATATTTAGGGTTGTTTTTACTGTTTCTCAAATCGTTCTCATTAATGGCTTTGGTGAGACATTCAAGAGAAATGAAAGAGACATGAAACAGACAATATTGAGATCTCTTTTAGAGCTAATCCTTCTCAGATGTGTCTCATTAGCGTCTCCAATTTAGAATAGAATAGAATAGAATAGCAATACTTTATTCATCCCAGGCTGGGAAATTAGGCAATTTGTCTAATCCTTTCTCCTTAATCCTTCTTTAAAATAGCTGAGACAATTGAGGTCAGAGTGAGACTATTATGAGATCTCTTTTGTTTCTCCCACTTCTTAAGTCTTGCTCAAAAAGCTTATCTCAATTCAAGCTCATTCGTCTCGATGTCTTTCCTCATTTGTGCCTTAAGTCTTGCTCCTAAGGGTCCCTTAGGAGCAAGACTTAAGGCACAAATGACAACAGAATGATACAAAGATGAAACGCTCAAACTGATCACAAACTGATCTCAGGAGACAAGCTTGAGCCACATTTGAGCAACAGATTTTTCCTATGGGCAGGAGAGAGAGTGGACGGTCTCCAGTGGTGCTAATATGTCAATATCACACAAGATTTGTGATTTATACACTCGCTGGCCACTTTATTAGGCTCACCTGTCCTACTGCTATGGAGTTCAATCCGAGCATCAGAATGGGAAAAGAAAGGGGATTGAAGTAACTTTGAACGTTGCATGGTTGTAGCTGACCGACGGGCTGGTCTGAGGATTTCAGAAACTGCTGATGTACGGGGATTTTCACCCAAAACCATCTTCGAGAATGGTCAGAAAGAGAGAAAATAGTGAATAGCAGTTCTGTGGGCTGAAATATCTTCCCTTACGAGACAACAATATTTCTCAATAAATGGAGAACAATATATTTACAGCAATATTTATCATTATATTGAAATACTCCACCTATTACTGTTTTCTTATATTGAAATATATACTGAAGTATGCTATATATATATCTATATATATATATAGATATATATATTAAAAATAGGTTGACCATCAATATTCCAATATATGAAAAATATGGGTAAATGACATATTGAGCTATATTTCTTAATATATGGGCAACATATCTACATATATTGCAATATATTTTTGTTTCGTCTAAGGGTTGCTGATGCCAGAAGTCAG
>NW_023417302.1:0-1835 GCF_002922805.2 Oryzias melastigma | reverse complement strand
CAAAGACTTTTTTGAGGCAAACTTCTGTTTATATAAAATAAAGATGGAGTTTATGGATCAAACAGAGTAAGAAAAACAAAACTAAAATACAGATAATACACTTATGGATTAGTGGGTTTGATTGCAGAGTTGCTAATAATTCATGGTTCTCCAGTCAGCTGCACTAAGACCTTTTTGTCTTTTTTTCCTTTAATTTAGCTTCTATGACATCACATTTCTACCCTCCATGTTCCTCTTTTGCTAGAACCTCAGCTTGTTCTTCCTCACTTTTATTAATGATAGAAAATGGTCAAATTTGTCTTTTGTACAATTTTGTTCTTCTTGTTTATGTCAGAACAAATTATTCTTTATTATTTTTTGTTTAAGTTATTACATTTTTTTCATTATTTACACTGTAAATAAAGCAGTTTCACTTCACAAACCAGCTTTTTTTTCTCTATTAATTTTGGATGAACAAACAGATTGATTGATAAATATTATGAGAGGCAGAATCTGGATTTAATTTGATTTTTTTCTGATTTAGACACCATGTTTTCATACAAACTCTTCAGTTTTATAAATAAAAAGCAAAAGAAGTGGTGGCGGTTCGCAGACCTTGTAGAGTTCTTCATCAAACTGGCTGAGCTGAGCCACCTCCTGCATGACCTCCTTCCTCATGAAGAAGGGCGTGTACAGCATGGTGTAGTTCTTGCTGTGGAGGATCCTCAGAGCGTAGCTGATGAGCGCCTGCTCCAGGAACACCAGGGGGCCCTGAGGACCACACGGCAGAAGACAAGGCTTCAAACACGAGTCCTGCCGCCTTCACAACGGCAGAAGTTTGCACGGGAACTGGCCTTCAGGAAGTAGCCTCTGCTGCCGGCCACCACGGCCCCCCGCTCCCCATCGTAACCGTCAATCATGACCACCAGGTCCACGTGGGAGTACTTCTTCTGGACGCTGCAGTCGCCCCAGGTCCGCTCCACCTTGTTGTCTGCATCCTGACAGAAAGAACATGTATTAATTTGAAGAAGGAATTCTCCACAAAAACACTTAATTACTTTTTTTTCTCCTGTTTGTAAAATGAAGGATTATAGAGAACTTCTGTGTCTTTGTGTTGAGCTCCATCAGCAGTGGCGGCGCTCACAGGCTCACTACGATGGATTCAGGGTTGAACCGAGAACCTGGACGTTCTCATCCAGCAGAAACTGGAGAAGCAGCAGCTGGACTCCTCCAGCTCTGATCCGTCATGGACAGAATTTCAAAGCCTCAGAATTCTGCATCTGACCCGTGTCCTGCAGCTTCATCATGCCTAAATGATCACCTGCAGGTCTGAGACTAGGGCTGCCATGATTATAAACTATTAAAATAGTTGACTAATTTAATAGTCAATTAGTTGTTACTTTATATTATATGGAGTTGGAGTGTGGTAAAGCTATATTGGCATTCTGCAAGCTTTTTGGACTATTATTGAGGTTTTTTTAGGCTATTTTGGAGTTCAGCTAATATTGCAGCCACACAAAAGCTGTTTTGGCTAATTTGGGCTTTTTTTTTGTTATATATAACTAGTTTTTAGTTAGTTTAAAGGTAATGATAGTTAAGATGTGTGCTTTATATCCAGTTTGTGCATGATCCATTTAGTCGACTAATTGTAAAAGATAAGCGGTGATTAGTCTATTCAAGATCTTTTTTATTGATTTTTCAAGAGATATCAACACAAACAGAACACAAAATAGAACACAGAAACGCAAACGCCAAAGGACAGGACGCGGCACAAATGAAACAGCACCATAAACTAAAAATGCAAAAAAATTTAACCTCTTAGTTCAGATGAGTCCTGTAAATCACAGTCAGCCTTT
>NW_023417301.1:46859-47356 GCF_002922805.2 Oryzias melastigma | reverse complement strand
TTTTTTATTAAATGTCACGTGACTGACAACCGGATACCACTCTTACAAGAGGTCCCACAGCATCGCTGCTCATCAAAAGTTGAGTGTCATGTGGAATTATTTGATCCACAGTTCCTCTATAAAATCCCTAATGATTTCCTAAAATTTCTTCAACTGTAGCCTTTCCCACATAGCCTGCTGCTCGACGGCCTGAATAAGACGCCGACGTCTCCTTTGATAGATGATGATGTTAATGCTGTGACAGAAATTTGAATGTTTCTGCCGTGTATCAAAGTGTTCATATCCCTCTCTGTGTTTGTATGACTTATCACGTGAGTTGGTTTGTGTTTATTCACATAATTATGATTTCATGGAAACTGTAATTGCGAAATTGTGTTTTTTTTTCCGACATTTTTAGAATTTCTATAAAGTTTTGCACATATGTATAATGGAAACGCAACCTGTTGGACTAGAACTAGAATGATTTTAAATTTATAAAGGTATTTTTTTTTTTTTTT
>NW_023417301.1:43767-46814 GCF_002922805.2 Oryzias melastigma | reverse complement strand
TCCTGAGGTCAAAGGTCAACAAAACTTTAGTTGTGGTTGTAGACTTAACTTGGTGCTGTGTGTAAAATTTTGCGAAGAACACTCAAAGAAGTTTTTGTTTCTCTTATAGTATCAAAATGTAAAAATCTCCAAGATTCACATTTTGCCACACATTGGTCACTAAACCATAGATCCTGAGGCCATCCCATAATAATTTGTGTGGCTATCCCTATGGAAGCCCAAACTGTTCTTAATAAATAAATAAATACAACATTATTTAATCAAGCAAGACTTTTATTGGAGTGTTGCTTGATTAAATAATGATGTATTTATTTATTTAATTAAGAACAGTTTGGGCTTCCATATATCCCAGCTACCTTAATTAAAAAAAATAATAATTTGAACAAAGCACTTTTTTTATTTTAGTTTTTTAAGCAAAGTTCTTGGTTGAAAATATCAACATTATGTTAGTTGTACATTTCTATGCAGATGATGTGAAACTTTATTTGGTTTGAATTTGTGGGATTTCCCTCTGACTAAACAGATTAAATTCATATTTTCTTATATTTTTTTTAATTCTGCTTTTATTTATAAAATCCTAAATGCTTCTGTATGATTTCTGAATATTGGCTCCACATCAGGTCCTGAAGGAAAATGGAAACGTTTCCCGTAATAATAAATAGATAATGTGATTAAAATAAAAAATGTTCAAGGTGTTTTTAAATGGTTGCTACTCTAATATAGTAATGACTCTAAGATCAAAAGCTTGATAACAGAACGTAAACATTTCATTAAAGTTGAATCTTTAAACAGGCTATTAGCTCGACCATCGGTTGACCTTTAAAAGGGCGGACGGTGCAGATGACCTGCTGTCCCGATCCTAATGGATCCATTAGTGCTCGGCATGTGGTTGCCATGGTGATCAGGGTCAGAAGATGCTCTTAGCCTGGAAGTCTTCATGTCCCCTTTTGTATGATCAGTTTTTTTTTTAAATTCATGCAGCGTTATTGTCTGTACAAGCTAGTAATGTTCATTTAGGGCGACTGTTATCAGTCAGTTTAGTGAGGAAGATCTGACTTTCTAGAAAATGTTTAAAGGAAAAAAATATATATATATACAGAAATAAATAGAAGTGGATGCAAATAATTGAACCAGATATTTTTTTCTTTAGGCAAAATTTTATTAAAATGAATCACATGAAAAGATCTAAAAAAATAAGCCAGTCCGACTGAACCAGAGAAACTGGCAGATAAAATGCTTCTAGTCTTGCAGAAAAAGCTAACAAAAAAATCTAATGGTGCTCAACTTTTATACACAACAAAATTATGTATAACAAGTAAATGTTATACCTGTAATGTGTTTTTACAGAAAGATTTCTACTACCAGTACACTGAGTGCGACAGCACAGGGTCACGTTGGAGGGTCGCCATCCCGCTTGATCCAGGCTCCTGCTCAGACCTTCCACCTCCAACCAGAGGAACCGACTGCTGTGAGTCCTACACGCAAATGATTATAAGATTTTAAAAAGTGGAAAAGCCAAAATATCACAGAAAAGGAAAAATTAGCTAAATTCACTAAAAACTTTTGAGTCCCTAAAATAACAAATTTAAAACCTGGCTCTATGCTAGTTCTGCTAACTGAACAAACTGTTGGTAAAATAACCCGCTCTCTTTGAGCTACTGTAATTCTACGACCGTTTATGTGATTAACGCAATTCCAGCAAATTCTGATACAAAGAATCGTGAATTTGTGCTTTTCTCTGACATTTTTGGATTCGCTCTTTAGCACTTTACTAAATTTATGTTCGTGACTTTGCGTTAGTGACGTTACGTTGGTGGTTTTACACTAATAAAAGAAAAAAAAAACGTTATGCTAGTGAATTTACGTTCTTAACCTTAGGTTAGCAACTTAACGTTGGTGACCTAATGATCGTGACTTTTCGTTTGTGTGTGACTTTAAGTCGACGACTTTACATTCGTGACTTTACATAAGTGGTTTTATTCTAATAATTTTCAGTTATTACCTTTATGCCAGTGACTTTACAATAGTAACTTTATGTTCATGGGTTTAGGTTAGTGACTTTACGTTCGTGACTTTAGGTTTGTGACTGTACATTCGTAACTTTACGTTAGGGAATTTATGCTTGTAACTTTAAGCTATTAACTTTATGCTAGAAACTTTACGTTCATGACTTTAGTTTAGTGACTTAACGTTGGTGACTTTTCAATCGTAACCAACGGTTGTGGCTTTATGTTAGTGACTTTATACTCATAACTTTACGTTAGTGACTGTACATTAGGGATTTTATGCTAGTAACTGTACTTTTAATGGGTGTATGTCCGTAACTGTATGTAAGTAACTTTATGCTAGTAACTTTACGTTCATGACTTTAGTTTAGTGACTGAATGTTGGTGACTTTTCAATCGTAACTAACGGTTGTGGCTTTATGCTAGTGACTTTAAGGTCAAAACTTTACGTTAGTGACTGTATATTAGGGATTTTATGCTATTACCTTTACTTTTAATGACTGTACGTCCATAACGGTATGTTAGTAACTTTATGCTAGTAACTTTACGTTCATGACTTAACATTCGTGACTTTTTGTTCTTAACTTTACGATTGTGACTTTATGTTAATGACTGCACGTTAGTGACTTTATGGTAGTAACTTTACGTTTGTGACTTCAGTTTAGTGACTTAATCTTTGTGACTTTTCGTTTGTAACTTACAATTTTGACTTTATGTCAGTGACTTTGTTAGTGATCGTACGTTAGTGACTTTATGCTCGTAACTTTAAGCTAATAACTTTATACTAGTAACTTTACATTCGTCACTTTAGGTTAGTGACTTAACGTTCGTGATTTTTTGTTCATGACTTTTTGTTTGTGACTACGTTAGTGACTTTACATCAGTAACTTTACGTTAGTAAACTTTTAATGTAAACATGCCTAGGATAGTAATTCAAAGAACGTCAACACTGGAGCTTCGTTGTAAAAACTGAAACAGCAAAACCTCTGGAACAATACTAATGTCAAGTATTTTTTAAAATAGAAAACATGCAATATTAGA
>NW_023417301.1:0-29622 GCF_002922805.2 Oryzias melastigma | reverse complement strand
TTCAGTCAAATTCAGTTTACAGCATTCACACTAACATTATCTGCAATAATGTTAGTGTTTAATAAATGACTATCCTGTTCGGCCTGCGACTTAAGATGTGTTTTGGAGTTTGACATCCTTGTCATATTCAGTCAATGTGCTGCTTCAAAACAGGAAGTTGGAAATTTGTTTTTAATCTAGTTTTGAATTCCTGCACTGTAAAAAAAATAAAAATACAAATCAGATTGATTCAACTTTAAAAAAAACAATACACTTGCTACCTTAAAGACATGATTGAAGCTCACAAATTACTTCATAAAATTTAACCCCTAACCTAAAATACTAAGTTAACATGATCTGTTAAATCAGCAATGGAATTCAAATAATTTCCTCTTTTTAATTAAATCTAACTCATTATTTTAGGAATTTCAACACAACTATTATATTTTCAAACTCCTGTTTACTTATAGCTTAATCAGGAAAAGTAAACTGCATCCACTGCTGCTCGTAATCTTTAAAGGAAATTTGTCTTTTACGATCAAAAATTTTTCCTACTTTGAAAAGTTTGGTATTTGATTGCATCAAGGCCACAGTGCTGCCCCCTTTTGGCCGATACCACACACACACACACACTCAGACTTGTCCATGTTTATTGTGAGTCCTGGTTCAGAACCATAAACGAGTTTCTCTCTCCAGTGGATGTGCTGCGGCGTGGTGAACCATGACGACTGGTACGCCGCCCTGCAGGAGAACGTGGTTCCTGACAGCTGCTGCCAGCAGGTCCACCCCGGCTGTGGCAGGAACGCCTCCAACGTCTTCTGGAAGCGGGTCAGTCTTCACGGTTCCTCCGTCGTGCTTGTAGAATCTGAAAAGAACCGAACCGTCAGAGAGGCTGTTGCTNAGAACTTTTTTAGAAGAGATAGTAAAGCGCTACACAAGTACACACTATTTACTATTTTTAATTTCATTTTTTTTACAATTACCAACTGTCAAACTTTGACATTTAAAGTAGAGACTTTGCATAAATTGCTGAAGTTGTTGTACATGTTGTGTCCACTTAGACAGCAACATTTTGAACGTGTGGATCGGTCTGATCGGTGTCGGCTTGAACCCCACTACCTTCAAATGGACGGACGAGAAGCCTTTGACCTTCACTTACTGGGACCAGAAACAGCCCATGCAGCCCTCTCAGACGTCCTCCTGTGTCTTCTACTCTGGAAAGGTTTGTTGGTGCAAAATTGCCACTTAAGTTTTTTCGACATCTGAGTGGACTTACTACAACATATTTTTTTTTAAAGAAACAAAATCTAGAATCATTTTGTTTTTACCAGGTCTTCCAAGTTTAGGAGTGAACAACACCTTCATTTTTTCCTCATAATTGGTTAGTAATTTATACATAAACTAATAAAATACTATTAAGATCACTTGGTTTTTTATTAAATTGATCAGTTTAAAACTTAGAATCAACTGGTTAGCAAATATATCTAGATGGACAGATAGATAATTATAACTCCTGCTTGGTTTGATGTTTTTATCCCAGGAACTTCAATACATTTTGAAAATATAAGCCGGTTAACTAAAGCCAATGTCAAAAATGCTGAATTTTGTGGCCAGCCAGATCAGGGGCCCGTTTCAAGAAGCAGGTTCAACAAATTTAGAGTTCGAACCTGAACTTAGAGTCACTGGACTCAAAATTCTCAAACTCAGGGTTTTCGGTTCCACAACAGCTGAAAATGTTTGATTCAATCAACTTAAAGTTGTTAGAACCAGAACCAGGTGTGAGCGTCGCGACCATCAAAAGCCCCGATCAATGGAGCAAAGACAGCACGATTCACCATGGCAACGGGAGCAAACACCTGAGTTTAGTACTTCTGGCGGCAGAAATTGATAAGTTCCTTCAAGCATATGCGACTATAGGAGAACATTTTCTGCAGGAAAAGCAACACAGCTGCAGCGGTAGAACAGAGAGAAAATATCTGCAGTTGTTTGAATTATTCCAAATAATGAATAAATAATGTCAGGAAGGTTATTTTGTCACTTGTTGAGTAAGGAATGGTTTTTGATCTGTTAATAATTTAATCAGTAATCTCCGTAATCGCATGAATGACCCCCTCCCCCACCTCCCGCTACACACACGGATATCACTGCACGCTAAGAAGAAACTGTAGCTGCATATGTTACAAAAGCATTTATTTAATTTTAATTCTCAAGACTTAAAAAATATTCGCCGAATTCTTTTTTTTAAGCATAACAAAACATTCGATAGCCGGGACTCGAACTCGCAAACTCCGCAGTGGGAAGCAGCGTTGCTGACAACCGAGCTAATGTTCGACGCAGCTGGGCGACAAGTTCAGATCCTTTCTCGGTGTTTGACACTCAATGATTTCTATTGTTAAGGGTTTAAAATAAGGAAAAGAAAACTGTATTTTTTAATAGCGAGTCCCTGGAAAAACTCACTATTTATAATATCGCTGAAATAAAAATGAATCAGGAAACTGCAGTCAGCCGACTCGTGTCCTCCAAATCCTCTACCGACGTAAATAACATTTCCTCTGGATTAATCAGCCTCCTCTCTACATGATCCTCTATGAATGAACATGTCATTTTGGTTTCTACGTGATGAAAACATGACGTCTCTAATGTGAATGTTCTCTAAATGTTAATGAGGAACTCATATTTGAACATCTTTCACTTTAAAAAGGGGCGGAGACCGCAGAGAACTCTAAGTTTCCTGAAGAAAACCTGCTACCGACCAGGTTTCGTTCACAGACTCAGTTACCATAGTGATTGATTCTGAGTTCATCTTAACCCGCTTCTTGGAACGGGCTTGGTTTCGCCCACTTTCCCGGGTTTGAGTTATCTCTCTTTCTGGAACCGAAAACTCAGAGTTTTACTGAATTTGGAGTTCACGAACTCAGAGTTCCAACAAAACCTGCTTCTTGAAACGGGCCCCTGATCAACGAGCAACTTAATGACGTCTGTTTATGTAACAATTTCAACCTAATAAGGTAGAAAACAGTTTCAAACTACTTTTAAGGACTTATTTAACAGAAATAAATATCATTAAAATCATCAGCAGATCGTGACTTAATCAGAAAACATTTTAGGTCATAAATGTGGGCGGAGCTAAAGCAGCAGCAAATGTTAGACTGAACCTTCTAGAGAAAACTTTTAAATCTTCGTCTGTGTTTAAACAAATGTTCATCTAGAACTAAACATAAAGAGTGGTGACAGTTTTTAAGTGTTCATTTCCAGTCGTCCCTTATTTACATTCTAAATCTGTGATGGAGACATCTTTAACTATTCTAGATGTTTTTAAAGCTGTAAAATAAACTTTTAAAGCTCAAACCGTCGAAAATGAAAAGAAAACAAATTTTCTGTTACAATTGGTTATGGTTACCTTTTGTTATTTTGGTAAAATTGTGTTTAAAAGTTTGCCGATGTCAACCAGAAGTCACTAAACACACAGGCCGTGATATCACTATTTTGTCTGACGTCGCTGTGAAAAAGGTCAAAATAGTGAGAGGGGACACAGTAAGTTAACCTTTAACACCAGAGATGTTGTAACAACACGATCTTTGACGTACCAGAACTCTTCAACCATCAACGTCAGTCAAGAGACTTTTCATCAATGAGTCTAATGTAAAGCTTTAAGCTCCATTTCTCCATGTTAATTGAAAGATCATCACTGGAGCTAAAGTTCTAAACTATTAAAGGTTAAAAGCTTCTGGTTTCCTTCTGCAGCTGCTCGGCATGGCCTTCTCCATGACGCTGTACCAGCAGATCCACCGGACAGGAAAGAAGTTTGAGGCCTGAAGAAACTCAGCATCACCTTCATCTATGCACTCAGTTACGTTTGTGAATAGAATTATACGTATTTTTACACTTTGATCATGTATCGAACATTCATAAAAGTTCAATAAACGTCTCAGATTAAAGTCTGAAAGATGTTATTTCATAAATAAAAACAGAAATATTTGTGTTTCATGTGAACATACTTTGCTTGAGCAAAAATCACAAGCTAAAATAGTTTGTAATGCAGAAAATGTCAATTCTCATTTTAGGAAACCAAAACAGTGTTTTTGGGTCAAGCACACTAAATTATAATCAGAAATTCCTTAAACTTCAGGAACGTTTTACTATGTAATGCTTTTACTTTGAAAGGACAGTTTCTTCTCACTTCCACTCAGCTTCCTAAAAGTGAAGATACCTGAGAGAAGCTGCTGCAGTCACATCTCCATGGTGTTGTCGTTGTCGTGGACGACGTTTCCTTTGATGACGACGTACCGGATGAGCTCCTGATGCCCCCCCAGCTGGTAGATGAGGTGTTCCCACCTGCAGCCGAACACAGGAGACATTTAAGAAGTTCAGATTCATCTGGAAGAACAATCCCAGATAATCCTGAGAGAAGTTTGGGCATAAAATGAAACCAAATCACAAAACATACTTTTGAAGATTCATAAAGCCTCAAGATGGTTCAATCTAAACTGTCAAATGGTGCCCCGAGTCAGTCAAAATTAAAAACAACATTGAAGAATCACTAAAGACTACGTAGAAAAATAGAAAACAGAATACTCCAGACATGAATCTGGAGAAGTAAAAGTGTATTGTTGGCTGTAGGTGAATGTGTCCGCCACTTCCAGCACTTCTGTCTGGTGAGACTAACAGAGTTTTGGGGAAGAAAATCCCCACACAGTAATAGAATGTAAAATAAGAATAACACAGGGGGGTCAAAATCCAAAACCGTAGGTCAGGACAGGATATAAACATTTATTCAACACTCTAAAACTACATTTCAAATTTTAAAACTGTAACTGTGAATGCTGTAAGTTCAATTTGGCCGCTGAAATTGATAGCAGAAAATAACTGAAGCTGACCTGAAAACGCTTAAACTGCTAGCCAGCTAAAATGTTAGCTAAGGGCCAAAATAGCCTAAAAAAACTAAACAAAAAAAACACTTAGGTTAGCCAAAAGAGCTAGCATTTAGNCCGAACTGTTGCTTTTATAGCCACTATTATTATGGATTTACATGTTTAATGCAGGACTTCAGTATGATGGTCTCCTGTGGGTACACAGATATTTAATAGAAGGTGTTCTGTTGTGTACAGAACTTATTCAGAACTAATCAACTTTAATAAAAAAATATTGTATACTTATTCAGTATTTTCACTTTATATATGAAGGTAAAATCTTTAATCTGTAAAAAAAAACTCCCAAGTGCAAACTAAAAAATTTGGTAAATGTACAATTCTTTTTTTTTCTTAATAAAATCTAATCAAACAAAACAAGTAACTTTATTTTGTTTGTTTAATTTGGGAATATTTCAGCACAGGATGGAGGCTGTGTTGTGATAACCACCAGAAAACCCTTGGGCAGCTGGGAAGTGAAGAACTGCACGTTTTTTAAAGCTGGAACCATTTGTAAGAAAGACCTCAGCCCGCCTCCACCTCCAGAACCGGAACCAAACCCAAACGCAACCTGCTCTGATGGATGGGTGTCCAGACAAGGCATCAGATACTGCTACAAGGTATGTTTCAATCTAAGAGTTCTTTCTGGGGTTTTTTCTTGTTATAGAATCACTCTGGTGTACAATTATAATTTGGTGGATTTTTATCTTTTAGTTTAAATAAGGACCTCATGTTTTTGCAGTTTTGAAATATTGAAAACTTCTCTAAACCCACACAAACATTCATTTATGGACACAACTTACAGAGCTAAAAATGACTGAATGCATAAATTATGTGAAAAAAGAATTTCCGCATTAAAAAAGTCCACTGTATTTGTGGAAAAAAAGCTTTTCCATAATCAATTACTAATAAATGTTTAAAAGTATCTTTCTACTCTTACTAAGGAAATGTTATTTAACTGTTTTTGAATGCATATTGCATTTTAAAACAGCAGCACTCTACATACTATAAAGATTTCTGTCACTGAACTTCAACCTGCATGACAGTTAACTTTATAAAAAGTTGAATGTTTATAGATTATAGAAGGAAAGGCAAACATTTCATTGGATCACCAGTCAACCATCGTATCCTCTGACACCATTGCTTCTTCTGTCATTTGATAGTTTTCTTTTGATTTCATTGTACTACATTGTACTACATTGTGTGAAGGTCAAATCTCATTGTTTTTAACGTTTACTCTGTCAGGTGTTTCATGAGGAAAGAGTCAGCCGGAAGCGTTCTTGGGAAGAAGCCAGGAGGTTCTGTCAGGCTCTGGGAGCCGATCTACCGAGCTTCACTAATGTGACAGAGATGGTGGCTCTGCACAACATCATAAGAGAAACTATCAGGTGTGTGACCAGCGCTCTCAGTCAACTCTTGCTCCAACGCCTTCAGGAAGGGGAGGGTGTCTCAACATAAAATGGCAAAACTTAAAGGCCCACTCCAATGAAAATTGTGTTTTTAACATGTTCTTTTCTGATGACGGAGGACATACATAAAGAACATTAAGCTTAAAGCATTTCCTGATTCAAATCATTGGGAATCTGGAGCAAAAAAAAATGCAGTTTAAGAAGGTTGGAGGTGTGATGTAGAAGTAACAACGGCAAGCCACAAGCTTCCTGCTCCGCTCCACTCTGGCGCATCCACTTGCAGACGACTAGATTCATATATGTCTTTGTTTTCCTCGTCTGAGCTGCCATTTGTCTTAACCCTTTGAAGAGCCACTCCAATGAAAATGGTCTTTTTTGTGTTTTTAACATGTTCTTGTGGTATTTTCTCATTGTAGAAAACCTACGTAAAATAATTTATGAATAAAACTGCGCTTCTGAGTATTCCTTAATTGTAATCGCATTGGATCAGAAAACTGGATGCTTGGAAAAGCTCAGACTAATAAGACACTGAAATGGTCGTGCCAAAGTCCATTCTGTGCACATCATCCTGCTGCATCTGCTTGTAGACGACTAGATTTATGTAGGTCTTCATTATCCTCGTCCGAGCTATGTGACTCAAAACTGTACGACTGGATTGATCCAGTATTGCTCGTTGTTATTTTTGTGTTGCAAATGTTAGCTTGTAGCTGTAAGCGCACGCGTGAGTGTGCAGACAGAGCTCCCAGCGACAGGGAGGCGTTGCTCCGAGCCAACAGTCCCGCCCACAACCCAGAATTGAATCTCTAAAGGTGCATTCACACCAAATTTTGTGGCGGAGGCGGCCAGTTTCAAGTTAAATCAATAGTACAGGCACGCTGTGAGGCGAATTGAAGTCATGCGTCGTGATTTGAGCAACCAGCGTGGCGCAAAGTTCTGGCAGCAGCTCCATTTGAGCAATGCGGTGCAGATCAGGCGGCGCAGCCAAAATGTAAATGTCTGAACTTTGACAGGACGTCGCGTCATGTCTGCCAATCAGAAACTCTGCTTTGGGCACGTGATGTTTTTAGTGACTTTGAGCGGCGGAGCTCACTCACTCCATATGCCGGCAGACAGAGAGCCGCTGCAGGGTGCGGAGGCTGCCGGCTCAGGCCTCATTGAAACATTAAAAAAAAGAAAGTAACGAAAAAAAAAACAGGAAAAAGGTCCCCTTATTTTATTTCATCCCCCTTGGGTTAATACGAGACTCTGAGCCTTCAAGCTCAGTCGCAGAGACAGAGAAACACAGCAGAAGTGGCTGTCATACAGACACAGTCCCCTGTACCGGGAAAATCTTTCAATAATAATCAAATAAACGCAAACATGGAGACATGATTACCAATGTTTTTGTAAAACTCGTCACAATAAGTAAACCTGATTTTATTTTATTTTTTTGTAGCAATAATCGGTACTTCTGGGTAGGCCTGAACAGGAGAAATCCAGATGGTTTCTCCTGGGAGTGGAGTGACGGTCGACCTGTGAGTACATTGTTGATGATTTGGTTCTGTCTAAATCTCCCATCCTGAGATGACTAGTTGGATTTAACAGGATTGTTTGTTGATTTAAATTCCATTATTTTTATCTGAAGATGCCATTTTTGTATAAATTCAATTCAAACACACCAAACAAAGGTTAATTTGACTCTTCATAGTTAACTCCGAGTGCGTTTATTTCAGGTTTCCGTGGATGTTTTACATCAAGATTTCATTGAGGATGATGTTTACAGTCGGGATTGCACAGCATTCAAGGTGGGCCTTACAAAAGACATTTTTAGACGTTTTTAACAATTATTTTTTTATTATTCATTTTAACCCTAATACCCCTCTTTTATTATTATTTAGCAAGTTTCTTTTGGTAAATAAACAAAATTAATAGAAAAAAAATTGAATATTTTTTTTCCATTGTCCTTTTCTTGAAATAAAATATCAATTTAATGTATTCTCTGTGATTTAAAGTGTAAACTGTCAGATTATCTTTTAAAAGCCTTTTCTCTCCACCTGTTAATAATTTGAGCTCTTTTATGTTCATATTAGACCATGAGGAATAGCTTGACTCACCTGCTGATGTACGTGCTTCATGACGTCGTGGTCGCACCTTTCTATGCCAGACCGTTCCACTGCGACGCTCAGCTGGAGTGGGTCTGCCAAATACCCCGCGGTAATAATCCTCCCACACTCACCACCCGGCTGCAGTTTCACTTCAGACCTCCCATCAAACGGCTCAGTTATATTGTTTCATTTGAATGTTATGGCAGTGAGAACAATGGAGAGTTTAACTTATATTCTGTAAATATACTTGCATACAATTTTTTTTTTTTTTTTTTTGATAAATTCTTGCTGTTGCTTCCACAGGAATCGACCCAAAAAAACCTGAATGGTACAATCCAGGTAAGGATTTTTTTGATCCTGTGGTTGAGCAGCTGACATGGCCTATAAGTGGTCCCTCGTGCGTCACACGCTCAGGTGTCTCTTGTGCTTCTCAGATCCCCACCACGAGACGTCCATCTTCGTCGACGGATCAGAGTTTTGGTTTGTAAAGGAACCAAAGTTGGCTTTTGAGGAAGCCATGCTCTATTGCAATCAAAGTGGCAGTAAACTGGCAGTTCCTCTGAGCTCGAGCGCTGCTACGAAGATTCAGGCGCAGCTTCAGCAGGTAAGTAGCACAAGACCTTCATTATATTTCTATGGGTCTTCATGATAAAGTCAGGCTGAGCAAAAAAAAAAAAGAACAACATAGATATTTAAAAAACTAACCTTTTATCCTTCTAGTAAATAAATTTCTCCTAGAAATTATCATTTAGATTCTCTTTCTACTCTTTTCATTAAACGTTTTCCTTTTGAGTTATTTATGGATAAATGTACACAATATTACTGTAGTGACTGTAGAATTCCTTTGAATTTAGACCAGCAAGAAGTGTTTTTTTTAATGATATGTTGTAATCAGATTAGTCTTTCTTTATTTCTTCTCTGTGGAAATCTTTTGTTCATTTACACACATTTTTTCAGAATGCAGTTGGAAGTGGATTGCAGGAAAATACTGTATAATCCATATGATTAAGTGTTATAAATCCAGATTTAATGGCTTAATTCTAGAAACTGTTAGAATTTCTTTAGGCGCTTGAAAAAGTTTCTAAAAAAGCGACGCCTTTGTGTGTGTGCTTGTTATCAACAGTTGACGGGGACCCAACAAAACTGGTGGATCGACATGAGGCAGAGTGTGCGAGGCTTCGCTCCGTCGTAAGCTAAAGCAGACGCTCGCTTTATCACGAATGCAAGCTGGCACATCGAAATAATAACCCAACCTGTGTATGTTCTAGCTACGCCCAAAAGTACTTCTATCGCTCCTTCCTCTTGGGTCAGTGCACCGCCATCAGTACGGACGGTCCACTTTCACGTGAGTCACATGTCTGTTTGAAAGAGGACGATGGTAAAAATCTAAACATGTCTTCACGGAATTCAACGGGTCCCACTCCAATCATCTTTAGATGTTTTGTAAAAGCATTCACAGAGGTCTTTTAATTATGATTAGGTCGTTTTTAGGCCAAATAAAAAAAACTGTAGTTTTCTAGGTTATAGTTTCTGCAGAGCGGCAGGAGTTCATTAGTAATTGGCCTTTGTGGGCGGGACAGTTGGCTTGGAGTAAGCCCGCCCGCACTTAGTGTCATCCATCTGTTTACATGTTGCTGATTGTAGTTTCTACATCACACCTACAAACTTTTTCCAGCAGCTTTTTTTTTGTCTGCTCCTTATTCACCACAATTTTAATAAAAAAAATGCCATTTTAAGCTTAGTTTTCATCATACATGATAAGAAAATATGCCAGAAGAAAATGTTAAAAACACAATTTTACTCGGAGTGAGTCTTTAAAGAGAAGCAGAAAATGTATTTAAGGAAACTACTTTCAGGAGAATTGCACCTGTTTAAAAAAAAAGCAAAAATTCTAGTTTTTCAGGGTGGCGTTAGTTTCATGATTTTTGCTCAGTGTCTAAAGTTTACCATCATATATTCTAATATATTTAATTAGTTAAGGGAAATTATTTTTTACCAAAGTAAAAAAAAGAAAAGAAAAAAAGATGTTTCCTTGTTTTTGTTGACCTAAATAAATAAATTGCTGACTATTATGTGTGTAATTAGAGCCACATTCTACATATTCAAACTTTACTTTTTAAAAAATTAACTAAAGAAGTTAGTTTTTATATGCAACAAGAAAAGAAAAAGACAACTGCTAGTGTTGTCAGGGGCTGAAAAATCCTTGCATGGTGATCCAAAGTTGTAATCTCCAGTCTGCTCTTTTCCTCTCGTCTTACAGAGTTTAGTTGCCAGCAGAAATTCCCCTTTGTCTGTGAAAGACGCAACATCACATTAGTGGAGAAAAACCCTCTGCTGCCTCAGCCTGGAGGAACATCCTGTAAAGCCAACGCCTTGTCCTTCAGAAATAAGGTCAGAGACTTCCTCCTCGTTTAATGCCAGACATCTAGCTGCAGATTAGCTCCTAATCTCCCAGTTGGAACAACGTCCAAACCACTGGGAGATGATATGTGTTACTCTTTAAAAGAAATTTCCCAAATGTAAGAACCATCTGAGAGTTAGAGCAGAAGTTTGGACCATAAAAGTGATTTACAATCTGGCTTGTCACACAAGTTATTGAACTCTGATCATAAATGCATCCATTTCTGAACCTGGTCTAATCTGACTTGTGTCTTCCAGTGCTACACACTGATGAAATTTGACGTCGCAATGCCGTTCAAAACTGCCAGTGAGGAATGCCAGTCTCTAGGGGAAACCTTGGTCACAATAACCGATCAGGTGGAACAAGGTGAGGACTGTTTTTCCACAATCTTAAAATTTTATTCTGTTTTTATTGTATGTTAAAAATGTTTAATCCAATGATAGGAAGACAATGTTGGAGCTACATTGCGGATACTTTTTTTGTGTGCAATTTTGCATGGTTTTGCTGTTTCCTTATTTGCTGTCAATAATCCTGTAATAAATGCATTTAGCTTTCCAGATTGACATAAATATTCATCCCAATTAGACCTTTGTTTTCATTCTATAAAACTTAACTTTTTAATGAAGATTTGAACTTTGAGAGTTTAAACAACAGAGAAAAGTAAAAACATGTTCATGTCTGTCTAAATAAAGTGTAGTGTGTTGGGAAGAGTTAAGAGCCTTAAAGGGTAACCAAACCCTACATGAACTCTTTATTAGCTGTTCATCTCTATAAATGTGGCTTTAAAAGTATTGTCTGTTGGTCATTGCCAAAGTTTTTAACAAATTAAAATAAACTTGTTTAATTCTTGAAAAGATAGTAAAAGACTGTATGTGTGCTGCCCCTACAGGTCGAAACAAGGTATTACATTTGAGTTTTGTGATTGGTCAAACCATTTAAGTACCACGTCATGATACAACAGTCCTGTTTATAGGAAAATCCAGTCAGAGACCAATGTGCAGACAGTGGGTGGAGTCGGCCTCCATCTTCCCTGTTTGGTTACCCTTTAAAACATCTTGAATCCTACTTTGCAGATTTCCCCTTCCACTGGTTGTCTTCAGAACAAAACTCTGTAAAGATCCTAAAGACAAATGTTGATGGCTTTTTCCTGTCTGCGTTTGTGTGTTTTAGACTTCATCAACACCCTCCTGCCAAAGATGAGAAACATGGCCAAAATATGGATCGGCCTGAAAATCCGTCCGGGTGAGAGCTCGTGGGTGGACCAATCTCCGATCACCTACTTGAACTTTAACCCCCTGCTGCTGGGAATGCAGAGGGGCATAGACTCCATGGTAAGGCCCTCTAGTTCTACTGTCTAAACCCTCACCGGTGTTGTCAGACTTAAATTTTTCCCTGTTTTTCACATGTGGAGAGTTTGGACATGTGCGTGTTCCTGATCAATAACGGCAGCTCTGAAACGCTGGGCACCTGGGATTATTCTTCCTGCAGTCTGCCACAGAATCTGGGAATCTGCCAACATTACGCCGGTAATTAGTCCTGTTTAAAGCTTTGACTTGTATAAGAACTCTAAAGCTACATACACCCTGGGCATGTGACGCGAGTTACACACAGTCTTGATTTGGTGTTCACACTGGACAACCAGGGAGGGGCTTCTTCTTCTTTTGCTACAGTTTACTGGCACTTGTTACATTTTTACTCAATGAAATGCTTTTTCCCAAATCCTTCATTCTGTCCTCTTCAGATAAAGTGGAGCACGTTGTCTCTGAGAAGCCTTTCAAAGTGAACGGCCAGACCTTCCAGTTGATTTTCCAAAACCTCACTTGGTTCAACGCTCTGGAGAAATGCAAGAACATTGGAATGGTTCTGGCGAGCGTGTCCGATGTCTTAGTGCAGTCCTCCCTCAGTGTCAACGTCAGCAATGCCCAAACCCCCATGTGGATCGGCCTTCATAGCAAAGATGTGAGTGTTTGAAGAAAGCGGCGTCGTCTTGATTCACCGTTTGTTTTCTGAGCCTCTTCCACGTCCCGTTCTCAGAATGGAATGAACTTCGTCTGGGCTGACCACAGTCACACGGTGTACAGTCGCTGGTCTTCCGAGGCCAGCGAAGGCTTCTGTGTTTACTTGGACACCGACGGCTTCTGGAAAGCCACAGAGTGTATGGAGGAACTCGGTGGGGCCATCTGCTACAAACCAAACGGTAAGGCAGCGCCAGGAATAACTGGGATGTGTTTACAAAGCCTAACTGTGGCGCTTAGAAACAGAAAACATTAATCGAAAAAAGAAAATGCAAAACAAACTTCTTCAAAGATTTTTTGGAATACAAACACAGAGTTGTTACTTCTCAAAGTGAAGCAAGAAACGTCTGGAAACATTCAAACATGAAACCCTACACTAATTAAACAGTTGCAAACCGGATTTTCAGTTTATTTTGGCAACAGGATGTAAAACTCTTGCAGGGGAAATTTAGAAAGTCCTTCTGTTTTTTTCCCCTTTGAGGTAAAAAGGAGCTCAAATAAGATTTGAACATGGAGTTAATGCCTAAAAAAGCCAAATTTGAATATTATTTGATTCCTCTTTTCTTCTAGATGTTTGTAAATTGATGTTTGTGACAGTTTAAAACTGCTTTTTAGTGCACTTCTTTGACCAAAAGACGCAGAAAGAAAAGTGGAATTCAAAGTGTGACTTCTGGATGTTACAGATCCCAGCATCACTCCCAGCCAGGGCTCTGTGAAGTGTCCTCACGCCATGAATGGACCAAACTGGATCCCCTGGGGGAAGAACTGCTACACCTTCCAGCTGGTGCCTTCACGATGGGACTCATTTCAGAGTGACCCAATCAACAACACCTGCACCAAACTCCGTAAGCGTTTGCTTCATGGTATTTTCTGAAGCAAAAGCACTAACGCCGCCGCTGCTCATCACACTGTCATCACCTGCAGATCCAGACGCCGACATCCTGACCATTCGGAACGAAGAGGAGAACGAGTTTGTTCGGAGAACGCTCCAAAACTTCCA
Organism: Oryzias melastigma; assembly: GCF_002922805.2. Lineage (NCBI taxonomy): Eukaryota > Metazoa > Chordata > Actinopteri > Beloniformes > Adrianichthyidae > Oryzias > Oryzias melastigma. Next base: position 15,827 of record NW_023417301.1, on the reverse strand, counting down.
GTCCTTGGTTCAGTTTGTCTGGCTGGGAATGTTCAAAGATGACGTTGGTTGGTATTTTACTTACTGTATTTTTTAGAATATAAGTCACACATGTATAATAAAGAATGAAAAAGCAATACATAAGTCGCTCCGGAGTATGAGTTGCACTTTTGAGAGAAGAGTGCAACACTTCTGAACAAATCCACCAAGCCCAGCATAATGCTGAGTTCACAATGAAAGCGATTCAGGCGTCAAATTTGCATCCGCTGCGTCTTTTGATTCAATGTTTAACGCTTCTCCAAAGATGTGTTCATACAGTAGACACTCCCGTAATGCTTGGGAGAAGCTACCGCTAAGTTTTTAGCACCATTGCTACTTGGAGGCATTGACTGTATATCTCATTTACAATGCATGGAAGGTGTTGAGAGATCAAGTTTATTGATTTTGAAGAGCTCCACAAAATCATTGATTAATCGTCCGTCTCCATGTTGGGTCCATGAGATCATTCTGCCTTTTTTTTTTTTTAAAGTGATCCTTTACCTTGTACTCCAGGAGGTGCATTTGAATGACGGCGATTTCAGCACCACTTCTGTGTCTCTGTAACTCAGTTTGATCCATTAATCTGAGGAAGAAAAAAATAAAAACAAGATTTAAAATGTCTTGATGCAAATAAGAAAAATATCATAAAGTTCAGGAGAAGAAAAATCAGATTCTCAGACCGCCACAATTTTCAAATGTCCAGAGACAAAAATTGGTGACCACAAATGACAGAACTTCCAATTCTGAACACAGAAAGAAATAAAAAAGCTCAATAGACCTAAAATGAAACAAGTTAGGACTATTTTACGTCTTAAGCATCACCTTTGCTTTGCGGATATAAAACAATGGAAAAACTTGGGAATCACAGGTAGAACCATCAAGGTTTTTTTTGTCTTTTTAGGTACTACAGCTACAAGTGATTTAGCATTTTTTAATATTTTTAGAAGATTGTTCAATTTGTTATTACATGCTTTATGTCTGCCGGTGCATCTAATTATTCTGTGTGGGTGCTGCTTATCGCGCTCATTAATGTCATTTGTCTGGATGAGACATGTGGGACTTGGGTGTACAGCTAAGAATGCCGCGCTTTTCATCAAGTATACTTAATGTTTAGGGGGGTGATTTTGGGGACCTAATTTAGCTTGTACCTTTCACGAAGCTGTGAAATCGATCCAAAGTCAGAAGAAAGTTGCTGTTGGCTCACAATTGTCGGCTAAGTCCACTGTACCTTGTTCCGAATCGAAATCGAAGTAGTGTAAGCTGTCTCAGTAACCACGGCGACGTGTATATTAACACTGCAAATTTTTCGATCTGGAAACCAAGTTCTTCAGTGGAAAAGTGAACATGACACCTTTTACAGTTCTCCATGTTTGATTTGGACGGCACTTCTTCTTCTGTAATACTGTCAGTAGCAAATACGGATACACAGACCTACAGTGCCCTCTAGTGGTTGTTAGCAGGAAACATTTGCTTGAGGGCAACCAGACGTTAGTATATAGGTTTTACAAAATCCCATACAAGTCACACCCCTGGCCAAACTATACCGAAAACAGCGACTTATACCTGGTAAAATGTAGACGTTTGTTTTATGTTTCTGAATTCTTCTAAACAGCTGTAATGTTTAAATCATTTTACCCCAGCATCTGTCAGGAGTTTTAAAATCGTTTCTTCTGCTCCAGATAACCAGACGCGGTGGTACGATGGCACCGTTGTCCAGTATTCCAAGTGGGAAGGAGGCAGACCATTCTTGGATTCCTCCTTCATGGCCGGTATCACCACCGACGGCACCTGGATCCTCATCACAAGCGAGAATATGTATGCAGAGTTCAAGCAGAAGACGATTGTGAGCTGCAAGCTGGATAACGGTAAAACAAATCGTGTGTCACACCAACGCACAGAATATGTTTGCACATCTGTTTGAGCGCATCTAAAGGAAAGTTCTCTCCTTGATTGTGAAGAAGTCAAACAGGAGTACAACCGATCGCCTAAAGACTTCCAACACTACGGCAGTTTGACCTACAAGGTTTTAACCAAAAAGCTAGACTGGTACCAGGCCGTGCAGGAGTGTAGCGAGCTTGGCGGCCACCTGGCGAGTATCCACGACTTCAAGCACAACTCTCACGTTAAGCTTCTGGCTAAAACGGATGGCTTCAACCTGTGGATTGGCCTTTCTAAAGTAAGGATCTCCTGCTGCCAAATCGGAGAAAGCTGTTTTCAGAAACTTGCTGGCGTGACATCATCCCACCTGGCTTGTGTTCCCTGCAGGTCAGTAGCGTGGGCTACGAGTGGTCTGATGGGACGAAGTTCGGCTACTCTCACAACGGCTTTAATGCACACGGAGGCTCCAGCTCGGGCCAGCTGGAGGCCAGCTGTGTCTTCATCACCCCGAACGGAACCTGGATGAACACCAGCTGCAACACTATGATGGACGGCGCCATCTGCTACACCACCGCCGTCACCACCCCCACACAAAGTGAGACCGCACCTTGTTTTTCCGCTGTCTAAGTATGGCTGGAGGTCAGCCTGTTGTGGCAGACTGAAGGAAACAGCAGCAATGACTTCTGCCCCTCCATACTTCACTAACTGACCTTTTGTTTTGATGATCAACCAGGAGCTAAACTGAAAGCTGCTGCAGAAAGCAACCACTGTCCTCAAAGCAAAGGAGACTCCAAGTGGGTCCAGCATCAGAGCCACTGTTACGCAGTTGACATGCAGTGGTACAACTACTCAATCTACAGCATGGAGGATGCCAAGGCCATCTGCAAGAAGATGGGTAGGTCTTTGCTCTGTGGAATAATTGTGTATTTTAACCCACTAAGTCTCATTCCAAGCATCTTCTGACTTATTTTCAAAGCATTCCCAATTTCTTTTAGATATGGTTATGTTGTTTTTAGCTAAAATGTAAAAAATCTGTATCATTTTTTAGGTCATAGTTTCTACATAGCAGCAGGAGTTCATAAGAAATTTGCCTCTGACTGTTGGCGTGGAGTAAGCCTGCCTCATACCCCGTCATCCATCTGTTTACATGCCGTCCAGCTAGCTTACAGCCCCAAGCTAACATTTCCGGTGCAACAAAAATCATGAGTAATATTGAAACTATCCAGCCATACAGTTTTGAGTTAGATGCCACTTCAGATTATGAAAACAAAGACATACGTGGATCTATTTCTCTAAACGTAGATTCATCAGAATGGAGCACAGCAGGGAGCTTATGGCTTGCCGTAGTAGCTTCTACGTCACAAATACAAGCTTTTACAAGCAACATTTTTTTCCTTTGCTCTGAATGCAATTTTAAACTTAATTTTCCTTATGTATTGTGACTCCATTTTGATAAAAATGCCACAAAAACATTTTAAAACACCAAAAACAGGTTTTGTCATGATTCGACAAACCTGTTTCTTTACATTAACCGGAGTCTTCATCAGTTGTTGTTTTCTTGTTCCGCTGACAGATGCTGAGCTGCTGACCATCAAATCCAAAGAAGAGAATGACTTTCTGGAAAAGAGTCTCAGTGATGACCCTCTCATCACCACACATGTATGGCTCGGCGTGCAACTTGATTCCCAAGGTAGACACCATCATTCAAAAATATTTTTTTCAAACATTTTGTGTATTTTCATCCTTACTTATACGGATAAACATGTTCATTCACAGGATGACACTGATTATACTAGTCTTATATGTTTTTTTTCTAATAAATACATGTTTCTCAAAAGGTCTTATTTTGCCAGGGCACTGTTGAAAAATTAAAATATTCTTAATATTCTATCTCGCCTGATTAAGGAAAGCTTAAACTAAAAATAAATGATGCTACTATTAAAAGCTTTGATAATGGACAGCAAAAAAACAAAAATAGTCTTTAAGGTGAAAGCTACAAAATCGGATTAGTAACTGTTATTCCTAAAAAGTTTATGATGATTTGCTATGAAAAAATCCATAATAATAAATGCAAAATTAAATCAGAAGATGGATGATTTTGCATGTATGCAGCGCCTAGAGTTTATCTAGATTTTATCCATGTTCAGGTTTCATTTCATCTCTTAAATAAAAAAGTAAACTTTTGTGTTTTAAGTACAGTGGTACCTTTTACATTCTTTTTGCTGATTGGCTGTTGAACTTATTAATCAATCTACTCCAAATTGTGTTTCCTGTACAGAATGCATTCAGATTCCATTCTATAATACTGGACTTATTTTTCTTGAAAAGGTTTGAGCTTTGAGAGTTTGAAAAAGAAAGCAGCGTGTGAAAATGCCTGAGAAAAGTGTATAAAGTGTGTAGTAAGGAGTTTTACGGTCTTAAAACTGCTAGAATAATCATTAAAAATGAAAATGACTTCTTCGCAGATTTTCCCTATTACAGGTTATTTTTTGAGACATTCTCCCATAAAAGTGATTGAAGCCTGTTCAGTAAAATTCATATTATGTGCTTTAGGTACATTTTAAAAATATAAAATGTTATACATGTTCTGTATTTAAAGACTGCAAAAATAATCCTAATGCTGCAGAAACGTCACTTTTGATTTAATACCTAGTCTTGAAANACAGACCATGAGGGGCTCTAACTTCACCTTTCCTCAGACTCAGACATTTCTGACGTGTTCAAGTTTGAAGCAAAAAATTAATTAAACTTTACTGAAGATTAAAACAACCAGAAACATGTGTTAATAAAGTTTTTACAATGCTGAAACCTGCAAAAGAATGATACTTTAGTACATATTTCCTTTGAATATTAAGTTACAAAAAAAGTAAAAGATAAGAACAGTAAAGATGTTTTTCAAAACTATTAAATAACAGTAAAATTTCAACAAAGTTTAGAAGAAACGTACCTTGAATAGGTGCATAATAATTATACTAATAACACTAATAATACTTAAAACAAAAGAAGCAGCATTTTGAAAATAAATGTATATTTCTTCATAAAACTGAAAAATAATTTTAAAAAATCTGCTGTAAAAACAGAATTCTAAGAGCAAAAATCAACTCAAACTTAAAAAAAATGCTTGAAAAATAAAAAAATTGAAAGCAGTCAGAGGGAAATTCCTACAAAAACAACAGATGAGTTAAGCTGATGCATACAAAACCTCTGATGCATAAAACAGCTACTAATAGATTTAAAAATAATTACAAATATGAAGTAAATTACAAAAGGAGTTTGTAAAAATGTAAATAAAAAAGTAAATGGTGCAATTTACCTAAAAATAAATACAGAAACACTGTAATACATTTTTTTATTTTCCGTTATGTTAATTTTTTTTTTAAATAATTTTTGATTTGGAAATGCAAAAATAAAAGCAAAAGAAAGCAAAAGAAAACAAAAGAAAATCAGAAGAAAACAAAAATAATAGAAAAACAAGAGAAACAAAACAAATATTAATCTATGTAGAGAAATATCAAACTCAAGATAATAAGTCATAAAATTGATAGGAAAATACGTATAAATTACATGCACAAGTAATTAATTCAAATATTACAGAAAATCACAGTAGACAAGTTCTTTTGCATACATTATAAAACACAACAAATCTACTGAATATCAATAATAATTAGGATATTTAAAATAAAATGGTTTGTAATGAAGTTGAAGTTAAAATGTTTTTTTTTCTTTGATTCTTTGGGTTTACTTTAAATAAAGTGATCAGGTTTTGGTAGCATAAGATGATGAATCATAGTGGTTTTACATTTACATTTATTTATGCGTAAAAGAAATGTGAGTAATGTTAAATTATAATTATTTTGAATCAGCTGCAGATTTTCTGTTCAAGAAAATCAAAATCCTAATAAAACAAACTAGCAACTATTGACTTCTGATTGACAACAGAAATATGAAAATAACAAAATAAAGGAACAATCTGACTAAATGACCTGAAAATTAGATTCTGACCACAATGACGTCAGCAAAATAAAACTGCTGGATTACAACTTTCTAAACTATAAATTTATAATTTGTTTGTGTGTTCACTTTTTTCTCAATTTAGTATTAATAATTATCATTTATTACAAATTTACTCTCATATATTTATATCTGTTTTATTTCATGGTGACCTTTGTACTCCATCATAAGAAAATGAAAAGCCGCCATTTTAAACATTTTTCTTTCTAATTGATCCCACTCCAATTTGTTCCATCATTTAGATTTTTTTTTCGCCCCTTCTGTACTAAAACCTGACTTAAATGATTACCCGCTGCAGAAGGCCCCATGTTACTGTTCGCCCGGGGCCACTAAAATGCTATGTTCGCCACTGAACTCTACTTGACTTTAGTTAATAATCAGATTATTCAATATAATGTGACCTAAATGTGTTATGTATGCATTCCACAATTGTTGTTTTCTTACATTTATGTAAAATGTTCTTTGCTTTTTGTTTTCTGTAATGATATGTTTATGTTTGTGAGATTTTTTTGTTGTATTATCTACAATCAATACTTGAAATAAATTAACCGACCGACCTGAGTCCTGCAGATCGGAAAGTTCTCCTGATTCTCCTTTTCATCCGTGCTGTATCTTTACTCGTTCCCACGATCTTCAGCTGCACGTTTTTAACTCAAAGGACCACTGATGTCCTCGTCAAAGGTGAGGAAGATCAAACGTGTGCAGCCTTCCTGAAGCTGCAGGAGGATGGAGACATGAGAGAACAAAGACGTCCACTTCACTGAATGAGTGCAGGACCACATGTGAACAGGTGAGATCGTTTAACTTGGCCCACTGCTTACTGGACACGGGTCACATGTGCTCAAACCGGGTCATAGCCCAATTACACAGCACACAGAATGAGAAAAGCCTTTCTGTGTTCAGCAGAGATGTTCTAAAGTAAAGTGAGCAGAAGAAACGGTACCGGTGAGGATCACTGGAGGGCGCTCAAAAGCCTGATCACATGGAAGTGAAGCTTTGTGTGTGCAACACTTTTCCACTGGATAGATGCTAATTTTGGGAAAAATTCTTCATTTCTACGCAGACAGAACTTCATTTAGAGCAGGAGATCATGAGGAGTCATTGATCGATTGACTCTCTTCAATCTCTAGAAGCAGCATCACTGATTTTTCATTGACTTTTACCCAAAAGGTCAGTGGATGTCTGCATTTATGTGTTAGAAAACATGTAAAAATAACACATTTCATTCAAACCACAAGTAAAGTAAATGCAATCGGACTTGCTTTGATATAAGAATATTCAAGTTCTGGACAGATATTCCAAACTTTTCAGTTGTTTTTTGCATCGTGGCTCAGTCCAAACTCTCAAAAAACATTTTTAATGCAACTTTTCTCTATGTTATAAATAAATGAAAGAGTCACAGAAATTATTATTTAATATTTCCTTTTATCTCATTATTAAGCCTCTTTTTAGCTTCCAGCACTTTAAGGACTGCACTGACTGTTTCACACATTTTTTCTGCTTTGACACACCCAGAGGAGCCTGGAAGTGAGTCACGGGGATCTGAATCAGATGTGCTAAAACATACAGGATACTAGATCAAGGAGATAAATACTAGCCGGATTCGTCTAGACTGTTGGTACATTTGTATTTTTTCCTGATCAACACATCTCTTATAGTGTCTGTAGTGTTCCATGTTTGTAGACAGAGAGGATTTAAGATCACACAAAATGAAAAAACTATTTTAAAAAAGTCAATAAACTAGAAAAAATGAGCAGTGGTAATAAATGTAAAGTTGTTATTGTAGTTTCTTTATATATATATAAACACTATAACTGGTGATTATTAAAGATTCCCAGAATAAACTCAGATTACAACACCATTGTGCTTAAACACACATCACAAATAAAGTTGTATTTGTGCCCTGCGACATACTGGCGAACCGTCCAGGGTGAACCCATTGACTGTATCAGAGAACTGGACCAAATCCGTGTGATGTCACCCATAAAAAAACCTACTTCTGTCTTCAACTAAATGAAGTCAGTTCAGTTGAAAGTTTTTTGTGGTATGGACACCGCCATGTTGGAGCCAGAGTGGTCCGAGTCAGTTTGAGTCAACGTTTCTACGGTAACCACTCTTACCAATCAGGAGTGAGCTTGTAGGAAGTCCACACCCCTCCAATTACCATTGGCTACAATGGTAATTAGACATGGGGGCCAGCAGGCTCCACCTACTTTGACTGAAGCATCTGATAATATAGAACATGTTAAAAATGTATTATGGGTATTTTAACAAACAGAATGATTGAGTAATAGCTGTTTATTTCTCAAAAGAAATCTATGGCTTCTTGGAGCCAGAGGGTACTTCCTGTTAGGAATGCCAGAGGGGAAGGGGACATTCAGTCCAGTTCTCATATATACAGACAATGGGCATCTTGCCTTAACCCAACAGTTGCTAGGATAAGCTCCAGCAACCCCTGAGCCCAACAAGGATTAAGAAGCCAAAATATTTTGGTTCAAAGAAGTCAAAATCCCATAGACGTCTACTGAAAAATAAAGTTATAACTCAGTCATTCCATTATCCAAAACGTTCTCACGCCCAACTTGTCATAAATTGACGTTTGGTTAAGGACACATCCACCTCATTTTTCGACATGCTGGGTGTTACCATTAAATCCCCAACCGGAAACGGTCCGTACAAGCAAGTAGAGTCCAGCAGTACCCTAACCTAGTATTGGTACCCTAACTTGGTACTGGTTCATGTCCGGGCCCGATTCGTGCTGTGTCTTGTATACAGGTTCACGTATGGTGGCGAGTTAGGGTACCAGTGCTAGGTTTGGGTACTGGACACATCCCAGGGACCAGTCTGCATCTAGCACCGCATCTGGTACCATGTCCCAAGGGTTGCGGACACTTAATTTTACGAACAACCAGAACGTCAAAAAACAATGAGTTTGGGACATCCAAAACCTCAAAAAGTGACGCGGAGTGGTCCTTAACCAAACGTCAAAATGTGACGACTTGAGGATAAGAATTTGTTGGTTTGTCAGAATAACCATCCATGCTCTGATACTTTTATTTTTTATATTTGATACTTTTATTTTTGGCCTGGGGGCCAACTCCTAAGAAGAGCCCGTTAACCTTAACTGGGTGTTTCTCTTTAAGACAGGGGTGTCAAACTCAATCACACAGGGGGCCAAAATCCAAAAAACACCTTAGGTCGTCAGCTGAACAGGATAAACATTTATTGAACACTAAAACTACATTTTTTAAACTTCAAAACTGTAACTTTTTAACATATAAATAGCATTACCTGCGATAAAGCTAGTGTGACAGCTGTAAGCTGAATTTGGCTGCTGAAAATCCTTGTGCTGATAGCTGAAGATGCTTAAATTGATAGCTGAAAAAATAGCTAAACTTTGAAATAGCCTAAAAAAACTGAAAAAATGACTAAATTAGCCACAACAGCTAGCATGCGAATATATTAACTTAACTCAAAAGAGCCTGAAAAAAACTTTTAAAAACTGTAAATTAGCCAAAATAGCTAGCATGTAGCTGAAATATTAGCTAAACTCCAAAACAGCCTAAAAAATCTTAGCAAATGCTAAAATAGTCCAAAAGGCTAGCAGAATGCCAATTTTTGAAACTTTAAAACCTTTTTAGCATAATTATGAATAATAAAAAGGCAGGAATATTATTCCAGAATAAATCAATTTAAACCTTAAATAACTTTCAAAGTTTGACTCTCCATGAAAATATATTTTGTTAAAATTATACAAGTTCAAGAAATCAGCACAAGATAACATCGGGCCATTAATAACAATAAAATAAGATTTATTGTAGTCTGGGAAGACGAACTAGAATGTTCCTTTAAGTCTGCGCAGGACAGCGGGAGGGGCGGGGCTGAAGCCCGCGCTGTCACTACAGCCTCCGCGCGCCTCCGCGCCGCTCCACAAACAGCCGCGCGCGCAGGCGGAGGACGCACACTGCGGGGAGATGAGAGCCGTGGCATGTCCCGGAGCCGCAGACGAGCCGCTCGGAGCCGGTCACCTCCCCGCAACCTGGGCTGCTCCCGCGCACCTCCAGGAGTCATGCTGTTCCGTCAGAGGCTTTTACCGCCTCATCGGGCTGGATTGAAAAGAGAAAGTTCCGTTTGGAATTGAAATCTATACGCACTTGTTCTTTTGGGGGGTTGTTTTGAGCACCGTGAATGAGATCTTCACACTCCCGGTGACTTCAGAGGATCCGTTTCTTTGCTGCGTATTTTGGGATTACAGCTGCAGGAAGGAGATATGCTGATGTTATTGGTGGTCAGTCTGTCCGTGTTGGTGAATCCAGGTGAGTGATCAGATCAGAAATATGTGCAGAAATGCACCAATTAACCTAATCCACGAAGCTATTATAAATATAAAGCCACACACCACTACAGACATGAACAGAACTCACCACAAAGCTATTAAAAAATGCCCTCAAGGGAAGAGTTGGTCTGTACAGAAGTTCAATGATTCCCCTGTGAAGTTTAATAGGAAGTCTACCTGGAAAGTAAGTCTTGCTGCTGGTTTAAGAGGATCAATCCATCCTGGAACATGAATCTGACCCCTGAAGGGGTCACGGTGAAGTCTGGAGGAAAGCTGCTCATCCTCCACCACCATGTTCTGCCTGTAGGCCGCGTCAGGTCAAACAGGTGCACAATGCCTCCATTATCCCTTTTGCATAACATTTCCAATGGAGGTAAACCACTTGTGTACACAGTGAATCAGACTGTCTGAGGCACTTAGCTTTAACAGAAACATTTAAGGACTTTTCCTGCTGAACTGTGTTGTCAGTGAACTCTGTTTTTGTTTTACAGGACCCTGTGTGGACGTGTTTCGAGCAGGTGTGGCCCCCCGCTGTGAGAGCCGAGCCTGCAACCCCCGCATGGGTAACCTGGCTCTGGGTCGCCAGGTTTTGACACAGACCGTCTGTGGCAACAACGGCACTGAGCTCTCCTGCTTGTACTCGGACCCCAACTCCAACCTGGCCTGCAGCGCCCCCAAGTGCTCCAAATGCAACGCCGGCCTGGCTCACTTGTCCCATCAGGCAGGCTTCATGTCTGACTCCTCCTTCCGCCACCCAAACACCTGGTGGCAGTCTGCGGAGGGGGTGGAGTCTGAGACGGTGCAGCTGGACCTGGAGACCACCTTCTACTTCACTCACCTCATCATCGTCTTTCGCTCCACGCGGCCCGCCGTCATGACCCTGGAGCGCTCGCAGGACTTTGGACGGACGTGGGAGACGCTGCAGTACTACGCCAGCAACTGTAGTGCCTCCTTCGGGATGCAGGAGAACAAGGGGGTCCAGGACGGACCCGCCTGCACCTCCAAGTACTCGGGAGCGTTTCCTTGCAACCGAGGAGAGGTGAGTTGACCTGCAGCTTACCAAGCTGCAAATTCCTCTCAGAGGTTCGTCTGATTTGCAAAAATATGAGGGCAGATCAGTGTGGTTATATTTAATCTTTAGGATCTACTTCTATTCCAGTTAAAAAAGATGGATCATCTCAAAGATATAACTTTTCTGGGTTCTGATAAAATTCTTAATGTGACCTGACTTTTTGGTGAAAATTGTACAATTTTATGATTGTGATGATTTCTTTTCATGACAAAAAATAGGTAAGAAGTTAATATAAAACTAAACTGCAGAATGAAAAAGGAACCAAAAGAAGTTAGTATTCATAATAAAGCAAGAGGCTTAAATCAGGTATTGTGAGACGTTAAATTCTCGTAGAAAATAGTGTCTTTTTTCTTATCTGGTGTTTGATTTTAGGGAACTTGCAAATATTCGACTTTTAGAATATTCAGAATATATTACGTTTTTAAATAAAGGTTTTACCTAAAAAAAAAAAAAATGCTGATGGTCTGAGTTTGTAGTTGCTTCAGATTCCCTCATTTATTCTAAATTTAAAGTCCCACACCGATCATCTTTAGATCTATTTAGTCGTCTTTTAATCATGATGATGTTGTTTTTAGCAAAAATCTAAACACCTGTGTTCTTTTCTAGAACATAGTTTCTGCAGAGCAGCAATAGTTAATTAGAAATTTACCTCTATTTACAATACTCTTTGAGGACACCCACTTCTCTTGTGCGTCGTTCTCCTAGGCGGGGGTGGGCGACCCCTGCCGTGCTAAATCCTGGACCTCCTGCGGGATGGGCGAGTGGGGGTCCTGGCTCATGCCTTGGGTTGGGGTGGTCCTCAGAAGTCCTGGGTAGTGGTGGGTTGTTTGTCTGGGACTGACAGGGCTCTCCCGGGGTACGGGCCCCCTGGTGCGGCGGGGGTGAATTACAATACTGGTGCAACAAAAATGGCAAACAATGTCAGAGCTTTCCAGCTGTACAGTTTTGATCCAGATGCCAGCTCGGACCGGAGAAAGGTAGTTTCTCCTCTCTCTGTGGGTGGAGTGCAAAGCGCCGGAGGGACGACACCTTTCCCACTTCAAACTTCCATGAATGAAGTGTTCATATGTTGACTTTGACGGGTAAATACAAAACAACAGATGTGACAGCGCCGCCTAACCATCAACACCAGTCCTGCTGGTACAAAGTCGGTGCTTTCTGGTAATCACGTCGTCAGGCAGGTGGCGAGAGCTCCGCGGGGGCATGACTGACGGTTTAAGAGACTTAGTTTGACTGTAGCACGAGAGCGCTTCCTGAAGCTCATTGATGTTTAATTTGAAAGTGTGCTCTACAGATGTGAGCACATGCTCTACAGGGTTTCTGACTCTGTTTAAAGATCTATAAAAGTATAAAACTGTTCCTTCCTTTTTTTTCCTTTTCAAGTGTTAGCGTGAACCACCTGTGCTGGGACCGTGACTTTCAGCTTCTCACTTCTCAGTCGGTGACCCTGAGGTTAAAAGCAGCAGAGAAATGTGGTCCAGCTGTTGATTTTCTGTCTCCCTCTTTAATTATTTATCACCTACTGCTGCGGTTGAGCCGCCTTTTATGGAAGGTGAAGACAGCTGCAAAGATTTATCCATTCATTTCCTGTGGTTGGATATGATAGAGGGCAGCAGCACGAGAAACTTTAGATCTATTATATGAAATGTTTAAATATGAATATGTGTTTATATGAACAGAATGTGTTGTCCTTCAGTTCTTTTCTTCTTAAGACTTTCATTGATTTGATGGATAATCTACCTGTATTCTCACAGTCAATAAATACTAAAAGAGTTTGCTTTCAAGTCAACTGGGATTGACACTTTCAGAAAGACCTGGTTGAGCTTACTTGAGGGTGTATTCCGACTGGGCACATTAGTTTTGCTTAAAGTGAACCAGAGTTCATTTCTTCGATAATCCAGAACTAATTTTAGGTCTGAATACACCTAAGTGGACCCTGGTCCAAGACCAGGAACCACTTTCTGACCCATCTTTCAAGGTGGTCTCCGTTTGCGTCCAGTTGGACTGAGCTCTGAGTTTTCACTGTCTGAATACTCGGAGCAGAACAAGTGAACTAAAACGGCCACCGTAGACGGGCATTATGGGATGTAAAGAGTGTAGCGCAGCAACAATGAGACACAAAAACTCATTGAAATATTGTCCTATGAATTCAGGCTTGTTAAAATAACTTTTAATGTGATACACATTGCTTCTCACACTGTTTTCCTGTCAATCTCTATGTCATGCGTACCTTCTTAGCCGCTGTCTCCAATGTAACTGTCTTGAATCATGCCTCCTCTACCAAAAAGTGTTGTGCTTGACGTTGATATGGACATTCCAAATTGATCAAGGAAAAATAACGTTTGAATAAGTGATAAGGATTGCAAAGCGCAGGACTTCTATTATTCTTTCTCTCGTTGCTTTGCACCGTCCTTGTAATTCCTGGCCAGTGACTTAAGAGATCTTTAGTTGTGTGGTTTTGTTTACAAGATTTGGTCCAGAACAGAAATATCCGGTTGACGATGATTTGAATACAGACCAAATGCTAGGTTTAGGACTCGATCCAGACCAATGGACTTGTCGGTTTTTTCCGAGTATTTGGTTGCAAAAGTCTTAAGTTTCTTTACTTTTCAAAACGTAGGTTTTAGTTGTGCAGAAAATCACTCTAGTGATGCCATTTGATGTCCTTAAGTGAAGGCGGTTGCTCTTCTAGCAAAATACTGTATGTATATATATGTGTTAAAGAGTAGAGTTTCACTGACTCAAATGAAAATGACACTTTGTGTTTAAGCTTTATCGCTTTCTACTGAACACGTCTTTGACCTAAGAAGTGATGTCTGAAGTTTTGCATTATTGTAACCAAAGTCAACGTTTCATACATGCTTCATATAATATTGGGTTACATGTTAGTGTCTGGGATCAGATAAAGTGGGAGTGAGGGTTTTGCAGTAAAGGGGGTCATAGCTGGGGGCGATTACAGGCTGCAGGTATTCTCAGCTTTCGGCATCTCCTCTTTCTTTGGCAAACATGAAAGCATGTCATCTCATGCGGTGAAAGCTTTTTGTGTTCACCTGTGATGTGTGCAGAAGCTGTGTGTGTGCGAGACACAAAGAGAAAGTGTTCTTGTCTTATTCATGAGGTCAGCAGGGCTGGAAGAATGTCTGTAACAGAGCCTGACCTCCTTAGGGAGTAGAAGGAGGTAGACCTGATTCTTTCAGACACTTATCTGTGCGCTGTCACATGAACGCGTACAGTCGGCGTTCTGTCCGTCCGTCTGCTGGGAAGGAAGTGCTCTTTCTCTGATGGATGTCGGTACTGTTGGCGAGACACCCCTCCCCCCGCTCTGTTTCCCTCGCCGTCTTTCTCCTTCCATCAATGCCCATTGTGCCTGTTTACCAGATTACAGTCCACGCTGCTTTGATGGAATTAGGCCTGTTAAAGCTGGGCTTACTTTATTTTTTTCAGCCAGGAACAGGAAGAAGGATTTTCCGTGGCCCACAGTGAACTCACCACCTCAGGCCTCATAGAAATCGAGTGCATACTTTGGTGGCAGTATTTTTTTCTAAAAAAAAGAATTCCTTGTCTCAACGTTTCATCTAAACAGCTATTAATAGTGACAAAGTTTAACAACATAGTTCAGGTTTGCAACGAACAATTTTGCACCGTCTGCATTCCCTGCTAATGACTTTGTTGAGCTGCCAACATAACGAGGACATTTGAGGTCAAGTGAAAGACAAACAGTGACTCTAAATTATCTATGAATCTCCGACTGAACCTTTTAAAGTAAAAGCTTCAGAAAAAGTGAGATATTGACAGAAATTATTCAAATATTTGTAATTCTGTGTTTTCTCATATGCGTTAAAGTAAAAGGTTGAACAACCACAGAGCTAAGAACTTTGAATATTACTCACTACAGAGGCGGATTTACCATTAGGTAAAGGTGGGCGATTGCCCCAACACCTTGGGAGCCCCCAAACTGAGTTCTTAACAAAAATGTCTAAAATAGTTTCCTCGCCTATTAGCATCTAACTGTGTTCTAAAAAAACACAAACCACTGCCCTTCACCGCCCTTACGCAGCAATGGAATATTCCGCCATTGGCAAGCTAGCAAGCCGAGAGAGACTTTTTGAAGAGATGAAAACAAAACAAAAAGCATGGTAATGTTAAAAAAGACAAAGATAAAGCAAGAAATTTGTTGCCACACTTCCTTAAAGACAAAATAGGAAAAGGAACAAAATTATGACAAAACGGTCACAATGTTAAGAGGATAAATTGTCAAATTACGAGAAAAAAAATAAAAATTTAACAAAATAAAGTCATAAAATTATTTAGGAGAACAAAAAGTCATAATTTACAAGGAAAATATATTTTTTTTGTTTTTAAATAAAATTTAACTTTAACCAATTTCTTTAACAAAATTTAACCAATTTAACTTATAAAATGTGTCACCAAAGACATTTGAACATTTCCTGTTAACCCATTAACACCTGAGGCATTGCCAGTGATGCTTTAACACAAAATCTTTAACATACT
>NW_023417300.1:0-18001 GCF_002922805.2 Oryzias melastigma | reverse complement strand
TGATTTTGGGCTATATAAATAAAATTGAATTGAATTGAATTAATATTGGTCAATAGAAGTCCTCTCGTTTCAGCTTTTTTCAGGAATACGTTATCAATAAGTAGCACTATTTAGAGTTATTCTACTTAGTTTTGATATTCAAGGCTAAAAACCTAAACTAAACATTATGTTTACAAATTCGGTTGTTTTTAAATGCTTGCTATTTTTTCACAAATCCATATGATTATACTAAAGTCAGCTTGTTATTCCTCCTTTCAAACAACTCAGTAATTTTCCTATTAGACTGATGCCCTCCTGAGCTTCTATAAATACAACTTATTTGAATATGTTTTAAGATTTTCCTTTGAATATTAATAGGAAGTATATTTGTGGAATAACCTTACAATTTGAACCCATGCAAATAACTTGGCAATCAAACCCCTCTTTTGTTCAATTTGTTTTGAAGAAAAAAAAAATAATATATCCCTCCACTTTGTTTAATAGCTCTTTCTATTCATTTAGTCGAGTTTCTGAGAAGGCAATGACAGTAAGTTTTTCATCAGAAACAAAAGAGATGAAGGACTTGAAGTTCTTACCCCCTTTCTGCCATTTTTGTTGTAATGCAATTATGCAATTTTGCGAATCATGCTTTTCCATTAAGCAGACATATTCGTTATCTTGACTTTCCCACCTACCGTCATCATAAGAAAGAATGAGGGCTGTGTATGTGTCGTTCTTCACAAAAGCAGACTCTCTGTCCATGAGGTTTTTCACCGTCACCAGGCCTGTATTCTCGTCAACGTTCAACCAGCCTGCTGGGTCACTACCTATTTTAAACCTGCACATTGAAGAACATAAAAAAATGACCATATGAAAGAATCAAGCATTTAGGTCAATTGGACAAACATCAAAAATATATTTTTTACTCTAGTCAGTGTTTTTAGTAGGAAAGACGATTAGGGCCGCAGAGGAAAAAAAAGGCCATAGAAAATTCTGACTTTAATCTCAGAATTCAGAGATTAAAGCCTCAGAAATTAGAAGGAGAGCACAAAAATTACTAATATTTTTAGATAATTTGTTCTTCTGTGAACAAAAGGTAATATATTAAGAAAATCATAGCAAAGGCCCTTTAAATTAAATATAGAGACTTCAAATGATCTAAAAGGTAAAAACCACGTCCTCTTCTCAAAGTCTGGACTGGTCAGATTTGGATTTACTGATGGATTTAATATAATCAATTTCCTTGTTACATTTTTATTGTACAACACTAAAATAAAAAAGAAGCATAAAAATTTGAATCAAGTATAACATATGACATGGAATAAACTCTTACTTGACAGTGTTTTCATTTGCAAAGTCTGGGTCTTCCGCCTCACACTTTTTAATCACACTGTCCAAAGCTAAGTTTTCAGGAAAATTAACCAACATCTCCTTTTCTTTAAAGACTGGAGGCTTGTTGACGTCCTTCACGGTCACCACCACTGTGGCGGTGGAGGTGGTCACTTCAACGGCAAAAGGAACGTCGTTCTCCACAATAACAGATAGAGTGTGTGTTCTGCTTTTCTCAAAGTCCAGTCCCTAATGTTGGAAGAAAAACAGCAGTTATCAGTGTGAAGGACAGCTTCAACCCAAAACCTCTGTACACATGCTGAGTATTAAACTTTACTATTAAAACATAGTTTGATTAGCTTGAAAACAGGATCCTTCAGAAGAATCTTTGATTTTACCAGAGCAGTTTTGATGATTCCTTCTTGTTTGTTGGATCCTGTTTCTATGGAAAACAACTTCTCAGGATCTCCACTGATAATCTTGAACTTGGCGTTCCATGCTGGGGCGTTCTGTTCATCTTTATCAGTTACTGACAATTTAACAATCTGAACCCCCACTGCGTTTTCATCAACTGATCCCCAATACTGGAAAAGATAAAAAAATGAAAGGTTTAAAGAGTGTTTCCTCACAAAACCAAAATATAAAACATAAAATATTCACAAAAGTTATCCAGCAAAAGACGGAGAAATTTCCTGCAGTATGACCTTAATGCTCTCTTTAAAACAATAAGTATCATTATTTATTTAAAGAAAACCTTAATTAGTTAAAGCACTTTGACATATTAGTATTTACTGTAAAGTCACACATGTTGTACTCACAGTAGATTGAATAAAGACTGGAGCGTTGTCATTTCTATCCGCCACTTTCAAAACTACTTTTGTTTTTCCAGTTAATCCTTCTCCTTTCATATCTGCTGCCTGTATTTGCAGAGTGTACTCAGGATACGTCTGTTGAAGCACAACAACATCATGAAAAGTTGGAAATACTGGTGTCAAATTATTGCGTTAATCATGATAATTAATTACAGACAAATTATTCTGTCACTTTTTACGGCAATAATCTCCTTTTTAATCTATGACCATGTACTCAGACATAAAATCAAAGGTCCAACTCTTTATTTATATGAAAGTTTTATCTGAACTCAGCTGAAAACATTTGTTAAGGTGCATTCACACTGAACGTGATTCACACGACAGAGGCGACCAGATTCATTGTTAAATCAATGGTACAGACAGGCATTGAGCCGATCTGAAGTCCCGCGGCGTGATTTCACTGATGGGCCTGGCCTGGCTCGCTTTGAGCAGCCAAAATGTAAATATTTTTAAAAGTCACCGTGTCGCATCCCCCAACCAGGAATTCAGCTTGGGACACGAGACATTTTCAGTGACTCGATCAGTAGGTGGAATCCCATGCGTTTTTGTTCCAAACTTCCATCTATTTCCTTAACCTGCTGGGGCCGCGGTGTTGCAGAACTCATCCGGCTATTTTGAGGCAAAGACAGGATACACTCTGGAAAGATCGCCAGCTTTCGCTCCAGCGGCAGAGCACCCTGTTCGATACGGCGGTAGACAGAGAGCGTCTACGGAGGCTGCCGGCTCGGGCCTCATCGAGACAGAGGCACAGCCCCCGGGGTGAGAAAGGAGCCCGCAGTACTGCAAAATGTTTTAATAATCACATAAACCCAAACATGGAGGCGTGACTACCGGTGTTTTTGTAGAACTCTTCACTATAAATAAACCTGTTTCTCAACATCACCTCTTACATTGCTCCCAGTGCATGTCTTGGTGTCTGTGTCACTGTCTACACACCACGAGTTGCTGCTGTGGCATTGTCGATGTCTCTGTGGTTCTTAAAGGATCTAACGCAAACAAGCCACGGGTATTATCTATTGTGTAAGGGCCAACGAGTGTTCTTTATCATAAGTGGATGGGGTACAAAAAAAAAGGGGGCTAAATGGAAATAAATATTTTTCTCAGTGTAGAGGGGTGATCACATGGTACGATAAACTGTTTATCAGCATGGATTATGGGATTAAAAAGAAGTTTAGGGTCACTATTTATTCAATTATCTTCTGTTTTATGTTACATTTGAGCACTCTGGACCTGCTGTTCTTGTTTTGTTTTAATTTTTCTTAATTATTCAAAAGAAGAAATATCCCTTGCTTGTGTAAAAGCTAAGGTTGGAAGTCTTTTATATTATGAAAACTCAATTTAATAATTTTTTTTGTTTTCACTTCATATTTTACTGTGCCACAAAGTCATGAATTTAAATGAAAAAAGTCTAAAATCAGGCCTTTTACAACGATTGTTTGGTTAAAAATACTTGCCGTATAGATTAAATACAACAATTAATTAATTAAATGTCACAATGAATTAATCATAAAAAATGTTTATTGCACAATAGCGTTAATTTTAGAAACTTCTCTCCCTCTAACTTTAGAGTAACAGAGACGTAAATAACCATTTTAAAAACACTGAAAATTTCAAGTTACAAGAAAGTCTGAATTGGTCTTCAGTTTAATAAAAAGACAAAAACAGAAGGTGAAACTTCTAAAGATCTGGTTCTAACAACAATTTTAGGGTGAAACTATTTTTAAAAAAACCTCACAGTAAGTTGTAAAAATGTTCACTACAAAACTCAAAGATATAAAGTAAATATAAATCTATAAACACATTTACAAAGATGTATTTCCAAAGCATTACCTCTTTGTTCAAACCAACATCTTCAACCATGATGGCTCCATTGTTGGTGTTAATGACAAACATGTGGTCATTGGGCAGCTTTGGTTCCTGGCGCAGAATAGTGTATTTGATAATCGAGTTGTCATTTCCTGGCTCATCAGCATCAGTGGCTAAAACCTGAATCACTGTAGTCCCTGAAGAGGTCAAACATTACAGCACAATTAAAACCAGAATTTGATGAAAAATCCCATCTTGTGTTTTGGGCCACAAGATTTTCAATTTCCTACTCTGTCAAAGGAAGTGGTCAAATAGAGGAAGTGTAGAATAACATCTGAAAATTTCACCTGCAGCTCTGACATCTGCTCACTGTTATTTTTGTTAACACATCTATTACAAATGATCCACTGATGTTACCTTTTGGTGAGGATTCAGCAACTTCTCCCACATAGGATGTCTGTTCAAAAATAGGTTTGTTGTCATTCATGTCAATTACATTGATGATAATTTCCAAGGGATCCTCTGCATTGGAATATGCCATCAGCTACAAAATAATACAAAGAACAAATTGTCACCATGCAAGAAACATCACAATTTTAATTCAATTTTTCGATTTCTTTATTTCTTTCCATTTCCACGAAGGAAAATATTTTGCACAAGTTATAATACAAGGGAAATGACAAGGACGAGAAGGAAGACAACTTGTTTGTCAGGCCCTTTTACATTTTTTGGGTACATTTAAAAAATGTAGTGTTTCTTCACAGTGAATCAGCTGTCACCGATCCATGCATTACAACCTTTTAGATGCATTAACAATATTATTTATATATATAGGTTTAATAACCGTGGTCTTAGGTCAAGGCCTTGTGGTACTCCACAAGTTAAATTGCAAAGACTGATTTAGAGTTATTTATACTGTTGGCTGTTGTTTGAAGAATGTTTCAGCCATTTAAGAGCTTTCCCTCTAATTCAATGTTTTATTGAGTTTTTAAGTAAAATATTGTGGTTACTTGTGTCCAAGCCTTTTTTAGGTTAATGAAAATTTTAACAAGGTTCTTTTTTTTCCGAGCAAGAACAACAAAGGGTAAATAAACAAAAAAACAAATACACAATTTAATTGTCGATTGCAATACAAACTGTAATGTCAATCTTATTGTAAACAAACTGTTATGAAATCAAGATAAACTGCTTAAAAAAAAAGTTAATTATGACATGTTTTTGTTTGTGTTGCTGTGTGAAGTTGACATGTTTTAGATCGGGCTTCCAACTTTGTCTTCAAGTGTGCTGTGGTGAGGCAGAAGCACACAGTCTTCAATAAGAGACGTTTTGACTGCAAACCAGAGGGATCATATTTAAATGAATCTCCACTGTGATGTCCATCACCACTTTTATATGCGTGGAGTCTAGCAAAATATTGATGAGTGATGACAGTAACAGTTACAAGTTACATTTTATGTACCCTACTAAAAATCTTTCTGATTTCACCTTGCAAAAGAAACTATAGAGAATATTAAAAAAAAAGCAAAACATTTTAAAATAACCTGCTCATTCTTACCGTATAATTTGCTTGTTTCTCTCTGTCGAGTCTCTGATGAACATAGAGGTCCCCGGTGTCTTTGTCCATTGTAAAGAGTCCTTTAGGATCTTCATCAACTCCTGGACCCATGATGCTGTAGGTGACCATCTTCATTTTGTCCACAGTGGAGCGAACCTGAACAAACCAGGACTCAGTGAAAACCCACAACAACAAGACTAACTTTTCTTTGGCAGACAAACAGAAGTGAAATCTGGTTGAAATATCTAATTAAACATTTAAGAAAAAAGTTGATGTTTCATTACGGCTTAGCATAAAAATGTAAGTATTGGACATTTTAATTTGTCTAAAAATAAAAATTTGAAGTTTTAGCAAAATACGGACAAATCAAAGAACAAATCCAAAAAGGAAATAGCAGTTCTTTCACAGATTTTTGATGTTCCTTACCTGAGCTATTTTATATGGAAAGGGTCCATCGTGATTCTCAGGATAATTGAATGGAGGGATAACCCAGTCTCTCTTCCTCCTCCTCAGTCCATTACTCGACTTAGGAAAATAACGTACAGCCACATCTGGATGTCCTGCAGTCTATAAACCAAAAAAATTAAAAGGACTTTTTTTCCTAGCATGAAATTAAGTGTCAATTAAAAAAAACAAAAAACATTTTTTTAATCACAGACTAGCATATTTAAAACAAAATAATATGAAGATAGCAATGCTGAAGTGCATCTTCACTTTTTCCAGAACTTCTCTAACAGCAACAGACTTCATTGAACTCACTGACCACTTCATTAGGCAAACCTGTCAACTGCTCGTTAACGCAAAATTTATAATACACTTAAACATGACGTCATATTTGTTCCACCACATTAAAAACAAAGTCACAGTTTTGTAATCAAAATTTCCTGAATTACAAAAAAATGTTCAGGCTTTCAAAGTCGCTAGTGAGAATAACAAATGTTTGCTTTTAAAATCTTCTTTGCTTATAAATACATTTTTGTGTTTGCAACCCAAATCTTTTCAGATTTGTTGTCTCTCATCTCACGTTCTTCCTATCTCTGATTTTGCATTCACAATTTTCAGTTTAGTATTGTCACAAAGGGGCAGACGGCTGGATCCAAGTGCAGCAGGTTTTATTGGCGCAGACAGAAGAACAGGAGTGAAGCACAGCTATAAGTCCAGGAAGATAAATCAGGGTCAGGCAGGCAGAGGGGGTGGGGTTATGTATTGTATTCTTAATACTGTATTTGTTTTCTCAAAACAAACTTGAAAAAAAAAGAATTTTAGCCTCTTTTCACAGTGTGTTACTGCGCTTTGGCCCTTCATGGAAAGTAGAAAAGTGCTATACAAGTAATCGCCATTTATCATTTACCAGTTTAGCTTCTTGTTTTGACTCAGAAATCTGAGGTTAAATTAAAAATTCTGAGAAAAAAGTCAGAATTTTGAGTTTAAACTCAGACTTCTGAGATTAAAGTCAGAATTTTCCATGGCCATTTTTTTATTCTTCATGGTCCCAATCCTCTTCATTATTCATGATAAAGGGGACCATGCACATTTTTTTTTCACTAAATGCAATACACTTCCATCAAGATTAAAACTAGTGATAAACAATAAAATAAATAATTTAAAATGTTTTTGTTTGTTTGCTTGTTTTCAAAAATGTCAACTATAGATAAAAAACAGGCAAATATTGAAATATGTGCACAGTTCTGTCTTATTGTGGACCTTCTTACAGATCAGTCAGTTGTAGTTGTGAGTCATAGTCATTTCTAAGAGTTACAATAACGTGGAGCAATAAGTGAGTGTGAAAGTCTGAACAGATGGTAGAAATTACCAGCACACCTGAATGCAGCAATAGGGAGCTCTTATTATAATGAAAGTCCATAAGTGTGGAAATTCCATGCAGCCCCCGAATGCAGCTCATTCTGCGTTGAATTTGAGCATTAAATCCACACAATACAGTCAGAATTCAATGCTTGAAGCAACTATAAAATGGATGTTTGCAGTCGCCAAGTGGGGAGGAAAAGTTGATAATTAAAAGTCATGGTTGCAAGTTTAAGCAACCTGTAAGAGATGTTGAACAATGCTTTACTTGCCCAAATAAATAGTGAAATAATTCATTTGGTAATTCATTCGATAATATAATTCCTGTGGTAATATCACCCAAAATGTGGTGTCCACATATGTGGACGTCAGGTCTGAAGAGGTTAAGACAGTTCTGAGGGTGAAAGAGGGTCCAACCCGATACTAGCAGGGTGGTAGCTAATATGCTGGGCACTAGCTAAGCTTTTTATACTTTTGTACTAGAGCTGTCAGATTTGTCGCGTTAAAAACGCATTAATCTGACATGTGCTTGATGCCGACAATTTTTTGACGCATTAATTGCGGATTTCCTCATACGTGCCTTTCTACACCACGCGCGCGGGCGTCCCCCATAACTCACCGGCTGCTCTCACTAGATCATGGGCGGGTCTCCAACCTCCAAGCTGCGAGCTAAAACCGGCCGGCGCTAGGACCTGGAGAGCTCCTGCATCCTAACCCGGCTCCGGTTCGCGTGGTCCAGTACCACGTCTGGTGGTACCGGCTCGCGTCCGGCGCCGCGTCCCGAGAGCTGCGGACCCCCGACGTTCCGAACAGCAAGCGCACCGGGGGACGTTTTAAATGTTCTGGAGGTTTAAGCGTGATCCAGCCCCAGCATAGCGGTCTGTCTGCCGGCATATTCATGGCGTGAGCTCCGCTGGACACGTCGCTGCATCGAGCTGCAGCCAGAGAACGCGGCGGCAGTAACAGACTGTCAAACTATCCACAGTGTATCCCGCTTTTCTCAGTCTTTAATGTTTTAAAAAACAAAAGTTAATTGGAAATGATAAATCTCTATTTCATTTATTACTGCAGTTCAGCAGAGGAGGAAAAGATTTGGTCCTGACAAAAAATGAACATGAAAGTGTTATGGAAATGTTATTTTTGATGTTTTTTATTTTATTTTACTGAACGTTGATTGAAGTTTTGAATTTAAAATGCCCTTCACTTGCACTTGGGCTTTTGTTAGGGATTTTATGTTACAACCTTTTATTGTTAAGAAAGTTTATCTCAATACAATGTCACAAAACAAAGTATTTCTGATGAAAACTATACATTTTGTCATTCTTGTTTTCATAATTAATGTAGAACTGCTAAATTCCACGAACCACACATTTTTTTCGTTAAAAAAAGGCAACATGTTAGTTTGTGATTAATCGCGAGTTAACTCTGGACAATGCGATTAATCGCAATTAAAATTTTTAATTGCCTGACAGCTCTATTTTATACAAATATTTACTCAATGGTCAATACATTTTTTTCTTACAATAAACCACTTATTGAATCCTAATGAGCTGCAAGCTAGCTGAAACCATTTCGGGGATGCTTCAAGGACCTAATCAGCCCTTTGCCACTGAAATAACAAAGCTTCAAATTGTCTTGCTGGTAGGAGCAGGGGCACTTACACTAACCCCTCAAATGTAGATTTTATGAAGATGACCATAAAAGACATTAAGGTCTATGGAGAGCTCTTTCTGTTTCGCCAGACATTGGCCTGAGGGGATGTGTATATCCTACTGGGCTTTGACTGTCATGGTGACGATCCACAGTACTCTGTATGACTGTGATCCAACTTGTAAAAAGACTAAATTCGAATAAAGTTTTTTGCTTGTTTTTCCTCAATAATGAACATACAGGAGTTACCAGATGCTAACATTACAAACAATACCTATTATTTTGGTGCATTTGTCAGCTCTGTCCCAGCCTCCTGTTCCATAGACTTCCACCAAACCTCTGAAGTTATCCAGGTCCTCTCACTCTGGCTTTATCTTCATGCTTTTGTCCTTCATGCTTTTTCTGCCGTCATCCTCTGTGTCTTCCATCCATCCATCTTCCTGACCGCTTCTTCCCTTTCGGGGTCGCGGGGGTGCCGGAGCCTATCCCGGCTACCGAAGGGCGAAGGCGGGGTTCACCCGGGACAGGTCGCCAGTCTGTCGCAGTCCTCTGTGTCTTCTCATACTTATTGGTATCTTACAAACTGTTTCTTTTACAGCCAACACTTTCCTATATTTGCTCCAACCTGCTTGCTCAATCCTCTTTTTTCCACACTACTGCTTTGGTCTGTTAACCCCAAGTCATTTTTTTAAGCACCTCATTTTTATTTATTTGGCTCCTTGCTACACACCAATGCTCCGTCTCACTGGAGCTAACCTTGTTACTTGTTTCCAGAACAAACTGTAGGGAAACTGAGAAATTACTTTCCAAACATTAGTTTTTTGATTTCCTTCAGTTTTTCACAATTATGAAGTAGAGCTAATTGCGTTGCTCCATCAGAATAAGCAAGTTTGACAATTTGTACACATGAAAATCAGTTGTGTAACAAGATAAAAGTGCCTACAGACTTCCTTTAATAATATGTTCTTCCAGGGCTCAGTATATTGCTTATGTGAGCTTACCTCTTTAATACTGGCAGAATCCAGCCTAGTGTTGTGATGGTTCTGGTGTCTGCGGCCTCCATGGTGCTGCTCAGCATCCCAACTCTCATAGTGATGCTCAAGCAGGACCATGACAGGAACAGTCATTTTGTTGCCCTCAGAGTCCCAGGAGTGGACAAAAAAGTCCTGATGTCCTTCATCAAGATCAACTCCTCTTTGAACCTTAAACATAAGATAAAGACTAAGATTTGACTTTGACACTTTGTAGTAAAACCAATTGTGACTTTAGGCGAACTTTTGAAAAAAGTTAAATATGATACTTTTATGTCAAAACTGTTACTTACAATTAACACTCCATCAGAATTCAACACAAAGTGACTGTCATCTGTGTTGAAAAGAAACTGGATTCGATCTGTGCAGTCAGTGAATCCAACTAAGAAAAAACACATCAAAATATCAATCGAAAACAAGTTCCTCTCTGAGTCTTGGCCACTCCTTAAAGGTATGGACACACTTAAGACTATTTTTTTCTTTAACACACTGTTAATTTCTGCCAAATAAAGGTTCCATTCAGTTTTCCAGGTTTAGGTGAAGCAGATCCACATTTATATTCCATATGTTTATTCTTTATTGATGCATAGGTATTGGACAAAAATTTTTCTCACTCAAGTTTATAATAATATAATCTATATATATATATATATATATATATATGTATGTATAATATATACATATTGTTACGTGAGGTCGAAAAGTAACAAAGGTCAAAAAACCAAACCAAACCAAACCAAACCAAACCAACACCACACAAACTAAACCCAGCCTGCTGCTCTGCTCCCTGCCTGTTTGGTGTGGCCTCCTCTGTCTTAAATAGACATCATCTGCCAATTAAGGCAGATTGGCCACACCAAGCAGGCAGGGAGCAGAGCAGCAGGCTGGGTTTAGTTTGTGTGGTGTTGGTTTGGTTTGGTTTTTTGACCTTTGTTACTTCTCGGCCTCACGTAACATATGGGGGCTCGTCCGGGATCTGTACCCCTTCGTCCGGGATATGTTGATCCCTCTGTCTGTGTTTGTCCCACTAAGCCAGGTGCATTTTGTTTGGGGTGATGCATAGTTGGTGGTCTGTCTTCTACAGCCTGTATTGCCCCAGGTTTTCGTTCTGCCCTGGTTTCTATCTGCTTTAAAGGTGTCGGTACTCGTTTTGGGGTGTGTTTCTCCTTTTTTTTATTTGTTCCTCGTGCTGCCACTTTGTTTAAGTCTTCAGGTTGTGGCAGTACTCGTTTGAGGGCCACAGCTGGTACCTCGTGCTGTCACTGTGAACCTTTGAGCCTCGTGCTGCCACCCTGTTTAAGCCATTGAGTACTGGTGTCCATTTAAGTCGGAGGCGGCCACACCACACCAAGCCAGGCAGGGAGCAGAGCAGCAGGCTGGGGTTAGTTTGGGTGGTGTTGGTTTGGGTTGGGTTGGGTTGGTTTGGTTTTGTGTCTACCTTTTTGTCCTCGGTAATCTTAGATTGCTGGGTTTTGTTATGTTAGTTTGGGGTTGGACCTTGGTAGTTCTGATTTGCGGGCTTTGTTTCATTTCTGTTGATTAGGTAGTTTTGTTAGGCAGCCCTTAGCAGGGAGCTGCTGACTCCAACGGTCGTCATTGCTGGGTCAGCAGTCTCCCTGACTTCTTTTTCTTTTGGCCAAGGTCCCAACTCCGTTTTGGTTTGTTCTTTTTAACCTTAACCACTAATTTCTTTGCTTCATTTCAGGACACAGGTTTCTGTTTATTTAAATAAACTGTTTCTTTATGTTTGGTGTCCAGTTAAATGTTAGAAGAGAGAAACCGCCCGCCGGACAATCCCGCCATGCACCCAGACCAGGGCACGCAGGGCCGCCGCAGAGGCGGTGTGGGGAGGAGACTGCCGGGTCCAGGAGACCGGCACCCAAGAGACTAGACCACCAGGCCGAGGTTCCCCGGCCCCCCCGCCCGGGATGGGATAGGGGACAGAAGGTAGAAGGTCTGTAGGTCGAAGGTCTGAAATGTTTCCATTTGACATCATGCTGTCAGAACAAACTACCCGTATAAAGAAACTATCTGCTTTGCAAGTAGGAAAAATTTTCATTTTCCTGAGATTTCAAACAAAAGCTTTTCATAAAATAAGACCACCTGTAAAGTCACAATGTATTAAAGTACAAACCAAAAAGAGCAAATTCTCCTTTAGTCTCCCTTTATAATTCCAGAACTGCAGAACTTCAACACTAATGGCTGTGGTGGGTGGCCTGAGCCACAGCTCTATTTCCCGACTTAAGAAAAGTGCCTTTAAGATTAATTTGATTATTTGTTCTTTAGTTAGTTAGTTAGTTAGTCCTTTATTTTGAACATACAGATTACATGGTAAAAAAAAAAAACAAAACAAGAAAACAAAATTTTATATAAATTATAAATAAAAGATATTACACCTCAATTGTGTAGTTCGAAATGGAGTAGGAAGAAGTTAAAAAACTTTTTTAATCCTACCTCCTAAAAATATGTCTTCATTTTAATCTTTAATATAAACTATTTCAGAAGCAGAAATTAAGTACCATCAGACATCTGTTCATATAATCGAGTACACACAGGATCTATACAAAAACGCGTACATGTATACAAATATACCAGCTTTACCATTCACATGCTTTCCCTTCCCCTAAATCTTTCCCCTGGGACCTCAACACCCAGCCTCTGTCAACCTCACCAATAATACACTCAAAACATTAATTTATATGAATTATATACTTCACAGTCAACACCTGTATCACTAAATTAGATTTGTCATCCTTCTTCTTTACTATATTTATGGAAGACTAATATTCTGTTTATGTTTAAAGTGGTTTATGCTGTTGCTCATTCATAACTCATCATTCAGACTGTTCCATAGCTTCACTCCATTTATTGTTATAGAAAAGATCTTTTTTGTTGTGCGTGCTTTTAGTGCTCTGAAATTATTTTATTTTCTTAAACTATACCCACCCAATCTGTCAGAAAACATTGATTGTAGATGTACTGGGAGTAAATTATGTCTTGCTTTGTACATCAGCTGAAGTATTCTATGTTCTATTAAATCAAAAAGTTTTAGTATCTTTGACTGAAGAAATAATTGATTAGTGTGATGGCGATAACTTACATTATGAATTATTCTTACTGCTCTTTTTTGTAACAAACACAGTGGTTTTAAAAAGGTTTTGTATGTACTTCCCCAAATTTCTGAACAGTAGGTTAAGTACGGCAACACCAAAGAATTATATAGTATCTGGCGTGATCTGAGGTTCAGAATATGTTTCACTTTGGCCATGACTGAAATACTTCTTGATATTTTTGTTTGTAAAGAACTAATATACTGCTCCAGGAAATCTTGTTGTCTATTGTCACGCCCAAGAATTTGATATGATTGAATGTTTCTTTATGACTATGAATTATATTTCAGCTGGTTATTCATTTAAAAATCTGGATCCTTGAGAAAATTTACAACAAAAATGTTGGTAGAATGTACATCTTAGAATAAAGAAAACCGCTTTAAAATGGAGCTATAAAGACCACGAGAGGGAGATTTTGCCTCATTATTAATTTAAATCAGAAATAGAGAATGACTGGGAAACAAGGAAACCATAAATAATCAAAATGAGAAAGAGCAAAACAAAAACCATTTTATAATAGCAGATGCATGTTTCAAATATAATTTGATTATATATATATATATATATTGTTCATAAAAATTCAAGGAGCACTTTAAAGAAACACATTAGATACATCAGATCCTAATATGAAGTTGGATATCTATACAAATAACGACAGGGCAGTGTCTTAGGAACAAAAGGATGCCAAGTCTTTTAATGGAAATTAAAGTTTTCAGCCTACAGAGGCTCAATTGTGTAGACACCATAAAATCTGAGTGAAATGAAGATGTGGCAGGCTAGTCCATTTTTTCCAAAACTTAATTTCTGCAACTCAAAATGCTTTTCAATATCTTGTGTGGCCCCCACGAGCTTGCATGCATGCTCGACAACGTCGCAGCATGCTCCTAATGAGACGACGGATGGTGTCTTGTGGCATTTCCTCCCAGATCTGTGTGAGGGCATCCCTGAGCGGTTGTACAGTCTGAGGAGCAACCTGGCGGTGCCTAATGGACCCAAACATAATGTCTGAGATTTTCTATTGGGTTTAAGTCAGGGGATTGTGAAGGCCATTCAATTGTTTCAATTCCTTCATCCTCCAGGTACTGCCTGTATACTCTTGCCACGTGAGGTCGGGCATTGTCGTGCATTAGGAGGAAACCAGGACCTACTGCACCAGCGTAGGGTCTGACAATGGGTTCAAGGATTTCATCTGGATACCTTATGGCAGTCAGAGCACCATTTCCTAGGCAGTAGAGGTCTGTGCGTCCCTCCATGGATATGCCTCCCCAGACCATCACTGACCCACCACCAAACCTGTCATGTTGAACCACGTTGCAGGCAGCATAACATTCTCCTCGTCTTCTCCAGACTCTTTCACGTCTATCACAGGTGCTCAGGGTGAACCTGCTCTCGTCTGTGAAAAGTACAGGGGGCCAGTGGCGGACTTGCCAATTCTGGTGTTCTTGAGCAAATGTCAGTCGAGCTCCACGGTGCTGGGCAGTGAGCACAGGGCCCACTACAGGACGTGGGGCCCTCAGGCCACCTTCATGAAGTCTGTTCCTGATTGTTTGGGTAGAGACATTCACACCAGTGGCCCTCTGGAGGTCATTCTGTAGGGCACGAGCAGTGCTCAGCCTGTTACGCCTTGCACAAGGGAGCAAGTATCAGTCCTGCTGAGGGGTTGAGGACCTTCTACGGCCCTGTCCAGCTCTCTGAGAATAACCAGCAGTCTCCTGAAATCTCCTCCATGTTCTGGAGATTGTGCTGGGAGACACATTAAACCTTCTTGCTGCAGCATGTGTGGATGTGCCATCCTGGAGAAGTTGGACAACCTGTGCAACTTCTGAAGGGTTAAGGAATCGCCTCATACTGCCAGTAGAGATAATTATCAAGCCAAAATCAGCATGAGTGGAAAACCAGCCAAAAAAGATCAAGAGGGAGAAACTTGAAATGACCTCCACATGTAACACCAGTCCTGTTTTGAGGGTTTTCTAATTGTTGCCACTGAAGTGCACCTGTTGTTAATTCCATGAACACAAATACAGCTGAAATTGATTAACGAGGCCCTCAGCTGCTTAACCAACCAGAAATTTCATGTCAGGCCCAATATATATATATATATATATATATATATATATATATATATATATATATGCATCAGTGATTAAATAAGAGGAAATGGAAAGTTTCAAGGGTGGAAATCACAAAAAAAAAATTCTTCTGAACGGTTATTTTGATGAAAATCTGAATTGTGTCCAGGTGTGAAGGTAAAGGCCTCATAATGGCTCTTTAGAGTAATGTATAGAGCAACAAATAAGCTACAGAGTGAGCAAACATTCATCAAAGATTCTTTTTTTTTGTGAACAATTTTTTATTGAACAATTTCAAAATGACAGNGGATGAAATATATATATATATATATATATATACTGTATATTCCCACTACGCACACAGTAAAAACTCACAATTCACAAGGTTACACTGCACATCTTTGCTTCGTTCTCATGGGTCACAGGTGCAGCGGCCCTCAGAAACCTGAAAACAGGGCTCCTGTTCTGATGAAAAGGGCTGGTCTGCAGGCTGCCTCTTTCCACGTGTCTATAAATAACAGCGCTGATCATGCAGCACAGCCTCTTTCATCTTGCCTGCAGCACACACATCTACACCCTTTTCATGCTTCCTCCGCGTCTCGGCACAACCTTCACACTTCTTTTCTCTCACTCCTCATCTTTTCTTCCCTGAAACTTCTCCCTTTTCGTCCCTTTTAATATTTTTACCATGTTACTGATCCCATTTCTTTACTTCTCTACTATTTTTTGCACACCACTCCCAAGCTACGTACACCGGACATGTGACATGTTTAAGAACAAGCTTAACGTGAGTTCATGAATATGCATTTCATGGTGTTCACACTGGATGAGCAGGGAGGGGCTTCCTCTATTTCTGCTGTTTACTAACACATGTCTAACATCCACAGTCCTTAATGCAAAATATCAAAGCAGTGTTGATCTTGTGAATTTTGCTGCAGCGTTTTCTTTCACAGCTCTGTTCCGACTCATGAAAGACTTGCTGTCATAGAATTCCATGAACTGCAATTATTAATTTCTCTTCTATGATCAATTTTCAAACAGTTGGCATTTCCATGACTTAAAAGGAGCACCATCCATGTTTCACTACCAAATTCAAGTCCCTGATTGGTCAAAGTTAACTTCAATGGCAAAGCATTTTGTTATTAGAGCCCATAAAAGATCATGAGAAAGAACATGAAGAACATGAGATGTTTTGAACACAGAAGCCTGAAATGTCCATTTGCGCCTTTATGTGTATTTACATTAACTTTCCAAGTATGTAATATTTACAGATATAAGTGAAAATTTAAAATAATAATAATAATTACAAAATAATAATAAAAAAATAAAATATGAATAAAATTAAAATTAAAATTTTAAGAGAGAAAGTGCTTTACTAACACATTTGAATATTGTTTGAATATTTTTCAAATGTGTAAATATATACATATAATTAACTGACATGATTTCTATATAAATATGTATATAGGCTAGATTTATATTTATATAAAATTCATTTCCATATGTAATATCTTCTGTTCATACTTCCTTTCTGTGATAAAGACATAATTGGCCTTAAATGACCTTAAATGACCTCAGCCAAACACATCATCCTTCCTTGCCTCATATAGGCTGTCTGACCTAACTAAACACGCAAGCTTTTCGCTCTCTTTCTCTCCGTTGCCCCCCTTCCCTCCCCATCCCCTTCTTCACCTCCCTTGCCTGACTACAAATGTCCTCACCAGTTTTTTTCTGTCAGCTAACTTACACACACAAACATGTACACACTCAACTGCACAGGCTGAACCCTTTATCTTTTTATAGCTCTGTGTTGTGTCTTGTTTGGCTGAGGGGGGGTTGAGTTTCCTCCAGTGAAGAGTGAGCATCTCCTGCAGTCGCATGTGCTTCTCACTACATAACATGGTGTGTCTGAAAGATTCCACTTCTTATGGTGATATGTGTTTGTGCATCTTCTACGAGCAAGTTTTGATGTGACTTGTTCATGTTCAAATCTACACAACTGATCCACAAAGGCTGTGAGTAAACTCCCTGCACCAGTCTGACACACAACAGCACTGCACAAAGTAGGAAGGATGTACTGCTACTTTGAACTTAAAAAATAATATCCTGTTCTTTAGAATAGGGACTGGGAGAATATTCACTTTGATGACAATGATATTTCAAGTCAGTTCTCTAGAAAATAAAAGCCTACTTCCTCATTGGTAATGTTCTCACTAGACTTTCTGCCATCAAGACCATCAAGGACAAATCCGTTTTCTTGTGATTTTGGCTACGGAGTATTTGGAATACTCACAAAACAAAGTCATTTGTGTTTTTTATCAGATTTCAGAAGAAAAAGGGATGCACAGAGGCATAGTTAGCACTCTCCCCTCACAGCAAGAAGGCCCTTCGTAGTTCATGTCACAACTGAAACCCTTCTGTTGGGAAGTTTGCAAGTTGTCCCCATGCTTGCGTGGCTATTCTTCAAGCACTCCAGCGTCCTCCTACAATAGGTCAACTGGTGACCCTAAATTATTGGTGGGAAGTGGGTGTGTTGTATAGTATGTCATTTTATGACCACGCAATTGACTGAATTCATTGTCCAGTATGCACCCCTGTCAGGAAGTCATAGTGGATGACCCAAACGCATTAGACTGAACGTTGTGGCAGGAACTTAAAACATTGAATAAATAAACTGAAACATGACAAAAATCAATGGAGAAAGAAAAAAGGTGCCAGAACAGATGAATTGACCATAATGAGCTGAAAACCCGACACTTAAATACTCTGGGGTTGAGTAACTACATGAAGACAGCTG
>NW_023417299.1:51663-53865 GCF_002922805.2 Oryzias melastigma | reverse complement strand
CTTGACAGCAGTTTAGCGAGAGCGTGCTGGCTTGACACCAGTCTTTGACTGTCAGACAAACAGTCCAGAGAACCATGAGCACCACCCTACAGTCCAATGTAATGATAAGCGAGTGTCTCTACATGTTCAATAAACAAATGTGAATATGTTATAGAATTATTCTTTAAAATAAAAAAAAACTCTTAAAAAATGTGTTGTTTGTTTAGTTTTTTATGTATACCCAATACTTTATGATGCTTATCTTTCATTGGAAAAACAGTTAAAAAATGCTCAAACTATTTTAAACAATGTAAATAGTTTTTTCTTTCTTTTATTTCTTTTTTATTTTCTCAAGGTCAAAGTTCTGTGACCTTTAACCTTTTGATGCCATTTGGTCCACTTGTTCTGACCATTGACTGTAAAAAATATTTAAAATGTTCTTATATACAGTCAATGGTTCTGTCTGAAGCTTTTTTTAAAATAACTTTCTTAACAAAACTTAAGATACACACATGAAAAGAAATAATGAACAAGAGGGCCAACAAAAAAATTGAAATACTGTACATAAAAGTTTAATTTGATATAGTTAAAAATAAATGAATGACTTTTCATTTGTTCGATATTTGTTATTCCAAAATTTAGCTCTAAATAACAAAAATTGACCATTATTTGGCAGCTTGACAGCAACGTCTCATACTGTGATGTTTTGAGGTAAAATCTGCAACATCCACTGAGTTATTATGAATAATATTAATATTTTTTTAGGCAAATGTTGATGTTTTTCTTTGAACTTTTTTATTATATTGAAGTACATTTGGTAAGAAGTATATAGAAGTATATACAGTTTATATAAACAACATTTTCCACCTCTGGTTCTGTAAGAGATGCCCCCAGATAAGAGAAAACTGTAAATATATGCAAGAAGATAAACAAAATCGTCCCTTAAAGTCAACTTTTTTCAGTACTATGTGAGCCATTTAAGGTGGACTGTCCTTAAAAAAAGTCTCCACTTTGTCCTTAAATAACCTATCACACATCAACTTAAAGAGCTTTGGCTGGCATCCAACAACTGAAGCACGAGTAGCCAGGAAACAAACACAACCAAACTAGATCCAAACAGAGATGTTTGGTAAAAAGTCTCATGCAATCGAGCTGGATCTTTTGTTTGTCCGATTATAAAAGTATGAGTCAGTGAGCTGCTGAAAACACAAAACCCAGTTATCAGGGTTTGTCTGCAGCAGTCGAACTAGTTTGACTTGATACATTTCCAACAATGTTTTCATTTTGTCATGGACACAGAATGACTGCAGGTTAGTTATTGAGTTGGCGGTGCATTACTTACAGTTGAGCTGCGCGTCTCGGACCGCAGGGTTATTTTTAGAGGTGCAGTAACCAGTATGAAAGCTTTGAGCCACACAGTCACCCGGGGACAGATGGGAGCTCATTAGATCAGCCTTAGGAGCTTTGAGTGTTGCCTGGAAACAATTAGCAGTCTCAGAAACATTAACCAGCTTACCAGGACTTCAGGCCTGACCGAGCTGTCAGCCCAGAGAAGAGATTGGTTTGTCTTAGTCTTAATATACACAATCAGCCCAATTAGTGTTTAAACACAAAGACAATGAATACAATAAATTCTGCTTTTTAAAAATACTTTATGTCCACAACACTTTTGATTAAGAGGTTTATTTCATGAAACTTCAAAAAATAAAATAAAATAAATATATCAAATTTTTTTTGGAATAATAGTTAATAACTTGATTAGAAAATTAATAAAATAAAGTGACATCATAATTGCTCCAAATCTGCACAGGACACACATGACAAAATATGATTATTGCTTCACTACACTTCATAATACAGCAAAATAGTAAAGAAAAAACTGTTATATTTTGTTTGTTTTTATGTTTTATTATTTTAAAGGGTCAATTCTGTTTTTAGTGAGGAATTTAGCTGAAATTCAAGTGAGTAGATTTAATCTAAATGAGTCACTTTGTCTATAGAAGTATCAGAATGGACTTTTTTAACCACAACAGTTTGATTAGCAAGAGTGAAAGCTCATCTGAACCCGAGTACAGATCAGAAACAGTGTGAACACAAACCGTTTATTGAAACAAAAAGTAGAAATTTCATAATTTAATTGCATTTTGAATAAGGAAAAGAGCACAGATTATAGATTTAAAGACAAATACTATATTAAAAAGCAGAAAAAAATGAGTAAATTTA
>NW_023417299.1:40291-44300 GCF_002922805.2 Oryzias melastigma | reverse complement strand
CTTTTACTTGAACTCGCTTGACATTTGCTGAAGCAAAAACATTTTGTAATTGTTCTTCTTGCTTAAACTTATCTTGTCTGTAAATGGCCTTGGATAAAAGCCTCAGCTAAATGTGAGTGTAAACTATAGTCAAAAGCCGTTTTTATTCTGCACAATCTCCAGTTAAGTGTCAAGAGTTCCGTTTGTTTACTTTTCTTCTTTAAAATTAACAATTTATTAAAAAAAAGTCTTTATGAATTCTCAGACTAGACTGGATAAACAATAAAGGTTTAGGATTTGTAAGCGGTACACATTTGAAAAATTATGCTTTACAAAGCTCCTGGGTCAGTCAATTGTAAAATTTAAGTGCAGGTTATTTAAATAAGTACATTCTAGTCTTGCTCTGCACCCTTTGCATGTAAGTATTAATCTAAGAAATTTAACATATTTCTGTTGTCAAAGTTCTCTTTTTAACTAGTGGTGCAAAAACATTCTTAGATTTTAAGCAATGACTTAAGCAGTTGCTCTACAGTCTTTTCGATCTGCATAAAAACAAATTATTTCATTAAACTAAGGCTTCACACTATTTTATTCACATGTATAAAACAACCAGCGTTTTTCAAAATTAATTACATTATGCATGCTTTACATGAAAGATAAATAATCACGATCTGGTATTTTGAGAGTTTCCATTGTGAAATTGACCTATTAAACAGTATGATGATGATGACACTAGAAAGCACCAGTATGTCACTAAGCTTGTATTTCCAACGTTTTCCTCTATACTGCGGTATTCTTATTAGCCGCCCACCATCTTTGTCAGGAAGTGGTGGTGGAGGCCGCAAAATGCAGGAGACCAGGCTTGGAGACAGGAACGTAACACATTTAATAAAGTAACCAAGTAGGCTTAAATGTCAATAGTATTGGTGCATAACATTACAACAAAGCAACATGAGGAACATCCACCAACACTAGTTGTGTTTCCATTAACTCTGAAATTTCGAAAAACGGAATTTTGATATTAAATTCTCCTAATGGAAACACCACAATTTCGAAAAAACTCGCCTTTTTCGAAATAAAGTTTTTGCGCTTAGAGGAGGTGGTATTTGGGCCGTATCGAAACAGTAGTTTTTTGAAAAACTGTAATGGAAACACTTTTTTCGAAACAAACGAGTCACGTGACCATTAACCGGATATGACGTTTCGGACAGGAAGCAGGAAAAGCTGGTCAAATGCGCTTTTTCACAGCAACTGGCTGCCTTGGGCACCGCACAGCGGGAGCCACAAGAGGTCCCACAGCATCGCACAGCTCATCAAAAGTTGAGCGTGTCATGCGAAAATGCTGAATCCACAGCTCTTCGGTGAATTCTTCAACCACGATTTAACAAAACTGTTTGACTCTACGCCGCTCCCACGTTTAAGGAGCCTGCCGCTCCAAGGCTCAGATCAGACGTAGACGTCTTCTCTCAATGGGAATGATGAGAGCTAGCTCCGTGGCAGAAATGTGAATGAATCTACTGCACANGGATCAGACGTAGACGTCTTCTCTGAATGGGAAGGATGAGAGCTAGCGCCGTGGCAGAAATGTGAATGAATCTACTGCACATGAAAATAGTGTTTATATCCATCGCCATGTTTTTTTTAATGACTTATCGCGGGAATTACTTCGAGGTTTTCGCATAATCATGGTTTAATGGAAATGCTGTTTTTTCGAAACAGTGTTTTATCGAAATTCTAGAAATTTCGATAAAGTTTTGCGCAAAAGTGTAATGGAAACGCAGCTATTGCAACTTTGGAAAGATTCTCATTGCCAAGTTTGTGTGTGGTGGGGGTTAGATTTTGTAGGGATAAAAGAAAATTATTTTAATGTGTAGTTGTGCATAGTAAACATGTGACAAATGACAGCACCCTCAAGGGCATTTTTTTAAAGGCTAAAACAATTAAATAGGTACATTTTACAAACACACTAATCTACAAATTTGAATGGATAGGAATTTTGAAAAAGGCAATTTTTGGATTCACAGACTTAACGTTCTTTACAACTCTTTTTTAATTTTAATTATTGGAATATGATTTTTTGTATCTATTTATCCAAATTTCACAGCAATACAGGAAATATGTGATAATTAATATGTATAGTGAAAAATTGATAAATTACATGTTTTTTTTTTTTTGTTTTTTTTTTTAATTTTGTATGTACAGTGTAACCTTGGAGAAAACTGGATTTTCAAATATTTCCAAACTTTTTTTATTTATTTTTAGATTTAACATAAAAGCATAAAAACCATTCTGTTAGTGTTGACTGGTGCTTTGGAAACATCTGACATTTGTTAAAGTTTAACCTTGTATTTGTTGAGAAACAGTGAGTTTGCACATAGTACAATTAATGGAAGTGGTATGTTCAAAGTAGACCACAAGATGTCACTATAGATCAGGATTTTAATCTTGAAAACTTTTATTTTGAAAGCAAGGCTTTATTATGTTGTGTCCCGGTTTTAAGAGGAAGTTGTGGGTGGGGTTTGTTCAGGTACTTTATCCTCTGACCAGCTCGCGGTTCTCATTCAGACCTTTGCCGTTAACAGACTCGTACCGGTAATAGAAATGGCAGCTTCATATCTGACCACCGTGGCTGACTTGATAGCGGAGGTTGGCGCTAACTCTAGGGGAACATCGCCGTACAAGAAATGGAAAGGAATTAAGGTCAAAGTCGTTGCGGCTAGGAATTTTGCTAAATGTACGGAGTTTATTTTTACTGAGAAAGGAGTTTCTGTGGGCCGTGAAAAAACATCGGTTTCGTTCAGCGCTGCAGATAATACCGGGATAGTTAAAATCTCAGCCGATCAAGAGTGCTTCAGGGAGATCGGCATGTGCTTGACGGAGGGAAATACGTACATGATTAAGAATTTCGGTGTGCTAAATGCCGTAAAGGATGGGAGCCTCCAAATTTATTTGAGAGCAAGTTCCAAAGTGTACCGCTGTGCTCCAATCGTCCTGTCCGAAGAAAGAGCCGCACAAGCAGAACAGGTTCTCAACCCCCGATCCCCCGTGAAAGGTCGGCTGGACGATGCTACAACCAGTGGCTTGTTCACTGTGCAGGGAAGGATCTCTTCAGTAAGTATTTCTGAAATTATTACTTTTATAATACTGTACTTTTGTAGAAGTCATTACACGTTTTCATGTTTCCTGTGTCATTGGTTGAAGTAAGTATGGTATTTTTGTAGTTATTAATTAGTCCCACATTTATAATATTGTAGTTGTGTGTTTTTTGTGTTCCTGAAAGGCTGATCTGGTGGGAAATTGCTGTCCCATTGACTGTTTCTTGTTATTAAGAAATTGGAAGTTTTAGTTTGTGTTGTGGTCAAGTAGAATGTTGTGCTTTATTAGAAATTCTTAGTAATTTAAATTTGTAAACATGAGAACATGTGAAATGGTTATTTTGCTGTTTACAAGAGCAGTTACATCTGCAGTGGATTATTGCTATTATAATCTAAGAAAAAGTTGAAAAATGTTGAAATTTACTCTGATTTTTTTCTTCTTTTTCACCATTTGTCATGTAACATGTTCTATGACAGAGGGCTTGGACTGCTGTTTTTAGAATATGGAATGTGTGTGCTTTTACAATGGTGCTGTGCAGTATTAACATCTTATTTTGTTAAAATGGCTTTTCTATTCTAGCTGTCTGCAATCCGCAAAATTCAGGGTGCTGATGGAGTGATTCCAGTGAGAGATCTGGATGTCTGCGGGGATGATGGGGCCATAATTCCAGTGACCCTGTGGAGGGAGGCAGCTCTGCAGGACGTGACAGCAAATTCTTCAGTGTCCATCAGCCACCTCAGGATAAGCAAGCATACCACGTTCGGGACCAAAGCTGCATCCACGAAATATACCATCATTGAGGTAGGTCAGCAGTCTTCTTATCTTCTTATGAGGACATATACCTATCTTGATGTTTTTCACTCATTAAATGTATATTGGGAAAAAAATTGGGTTTGTTACTCCTTAAGAGAAAAAAAAACAGAATTTCAGCTGT
>NW_023417299.1:35343-39248 GCF_002922805.2 Oryzias melastigma | reverse complement strand
TGCTATTATAATCTAAGAAAAAGTTGAAAAATGTTGAAATTTACTGTGATTTTTTTCTTCTTTTCTACCATTTGTCATGTAACATGTTCTATGACAGAGGGCTTGGACTGCTGTTTTTAGAATATGGAATGTGTGTGCTTTTACAATGGTGCTGTGCAGTATTAACATCTTATTTTGTTAAAATGGCTTTTCTTTTGTAGCTGTCTGCCATCCGCAAAATTCAGGGTGCTGATGGAGTGATTCCAGTGAGAGATCTGGATGTCTGCGGGGATGATGGGGCCATAATTCCAGTGACCCTGTGGAGGGAGGCAGCTCTGCAGGACGTGACAGCAAATTCTTCAGTGTCCATCAGCCACCTCAGGATAAGCAAGCATACCACCTTCGGGACTAAAGCTGCATCCACGAAATATACCATCATTGAGGTAGGTCAGCAGTCTTCTTATGAGGACATATACCTATCTTGATGTTTTTCACTCATTAAATGTATATTGGGAAAAAAATGGGGTTTGTTACTCCTTAAGAGAAAAAAAAACAGAATTTCAGCTGTTTCACAAATGGATTTAAGGTATTTTAATCAAAATTAGGCTTTTCTGCTACTGTACATTGCAAAGTAAAGCAATTTAAGTAATGAATGTAACGTTCTAAATAAAATGTAAATGTTTGTCTATTTTTTGTGTTTTCCAGGAGGTGTCAGTCTCTTCAAGGAAGCTGTGCATCACCATAAATGGTGTAGCGGTGTCCACGG
This sequence comes from Oryzias melastigma, assembly GCF_002922805.2. Classification (NCBI taxonomy): domain Eukaryota; kingdom Metazoa; phylum Chordata; class Actinopteri; order Beloniformes; family Adrianichthyidae; genus Oryzias; species Oryzias melastigma. Next base: position 38,503 of record NW_023417299.1, on the reverse strand, counting down.
AGGAGGTGCTGATCAGCACGGTCCAGGGAGGTGAATTTAAAACCTCTTGGGACATTCTTCAGCAGATGGCACCTGGTGTAGAGCAGGAGGACATGTACGACTTGTTACCATTAAAAGTTGATGTGGATGTAGAAGGTGAAAATATCATCAAAGTGCATCATTAAGTTAAAGCTCAAAAGTGTTCAACGTTGTTGGAACACTAGTGCCTTAGGCTGTGTGAGGACAGCATGGTTTTTAAGGATTTAACTAAGTTTATTTTCTTGGAGTTTGGACAATGTCACTTTTTTAAGTTAGATGTGGTAGTAGTAATTTTAGAACTTTATGTTTATTTATATATGTATATATACATGTAAATCTACCAGAGTTTACAGTCATATTCATATATATTTAAATAATGTAGAAATAACGCTGTTTGCACCTTCGGTTCACATGTACCATAACTATTGAGCCAGTCTTTATTTTTCTACTGTATAGTAATGAGAGACTAAAGTTTATTTGTTACATTTTGTTAAAGATAAAAATATTTTATTACTATACATTACTATACAATACTGTTTGTGATTGAAATTCATGTTTATTTGGAGAAGGATCTGATTTTTGTTTTGATCTAAACCTCAACCTAATGAGGATTTTTTGTTTGAAAATGCAGTTTTTATCCACTGTTTTTCTTTTCAATAAAGCTTTTTGTGAATAATTCTTCTGGTGTGAATATTGTAATGTAGTGCAAGACATTCCTGAGAAATTAATTTGAGTAAAATCTACATGTTTTTCATCCTTCATAAGTAATTAAATATTTTACTAGAACAGTTTATGATTGGAACAAGTTCAAAACATGCTATTTTTATTGTAGAGCAGTACATATATTATGCTAATAATCAAAGATTTAAATTGACAAAATTGCATATAATGACAACTGCAAAGGATTGTACCACTTCAGGATCTTGTTTTGAACAGAATATTCTGCCTCAAAATGTACTTACTGTGCAGTAATCATTATGGAACAAATCAAAATTATTATACAGGCTAAGATTGGAGCTGCTCTAATTTCACAATTGGAACATGTAAGATATGATAAATATAATAAATAGCTTAAAGACTAGTACGCAGCATTTTTCTAAACAGTGTTGGGACATTTTGCAGTTCTCTGTCACTTTTGTCAGGAAAACAGTGGTTGTAAAGGTTGCAGACCACAGATGTAGCTCTGAAGAGATGAAAGTACACATGGGAGTAGTTATTCAAAGGTAAATAATGATGTTATCACATGATAGGAATATGTACTGGAATATTTTGAAGAAATGCATATCATACTTGGAACACTATCCCCATTGATTTGAAATTAATGTATAACTGATTTTTCAAAACTAATATAAATTCAATTTTGGAGGACACCCTAAATGTCTACATTTATGCATTTTTGTGATCGAAATCTCAGCACATAAATCCACTATTCTCCTTTTGAAAGAATGCCATGATTGAACTCTATTCAAAGTTTTCTAAACAACAAATTAAGGTAGTCTTAAGAAACAGAAGTGGATATGAAAAGATTGTAAAAGACTGGGCTTTATGCAAAGAGCTTCAAATCCCATCTTTATTGGGAAGTTGTTGTGTTTCTTTGACATTTGTGGATGTAAGGTAACTTAAAACCAATACATTTAATGTGGAGCTATATAAAATATCAGTAGAAACTTGTGAGTTTTTTTTTCTTTTTTAAAATATTTCTAAGTGGATTTATTTGGAAAGTGATCATTTAAGTAATAAGAAAGTGAAGATGAAAGATGAGGAAGGCTTACATAAATTGTTGCAATCTGTCAGAGAAGTTTCAAATGCTTTATATATGTCAAATACATATGAGTTGTTTAATTAGAACATTCACTTTAGATGTCTGTTATTTGAAAGTCATTATTAAACAAGAAAGTTAAAACTTTCATTTACAAATATTAATTATAACTTTCATGCACATGTTATTGTGTTCTCTGCACTCTCAACAGTTTTTGAAAATACCACATTCAAATAGCAATATTCTAAAAGATATAACTTTTTTGTTGGCAAAGTCTCACTTCTGTGCTCTCATTGACCTTTGGCTTTCAAACAGTGGATCAAGTGAGTTTTTTTTTCTCCCAAAGATGCATTTTCAATGCCATGGCTGGAGTGAGAGGAGGGCTTGCCTCCTGTGGTGCAATTGACGTGTTAATGAAGGGTAGTCAGAGCTTCAGCAGTGTTAACGACTCTCTGAGACAAAGGATTTTATCTTGAAGATGCAGCTGTGAACTTCTCATGAACTTTTTGACACCAAAAGGTCTGTGAAAACAAATGTGTGTGTCTGTGTGTATTATTTTACATTAAATTATAATCATATATGAAATTGCTTTTGCCTATACAGAAAATGCTACTGTGGAGGAAACAATTTTCATCTGTGTACTTTTTAACAGAAGTGGCCGTGAACACTGTCAAAACTGAATTGAATGCTTTTATTGTCATGGTATCTGTTACAATGACAATTTAGGTACAGCTCACTTCAATGTGGACAGAGAAACACAAATACATGAACAGAAAAAAGAAAGAAGGCCTTCCTTATTTCACAAATAAATGTCCAAAAAGAGGATTAACAAATGTGTGAGAAATAATGTGAAGAAATAAAGGGACAAGAAACCACCGGATGTGCAAAAGTCACATAGGAATGTGCAAGTATCAGAGGTTTATGGTTTGAAATTAGATTATATTCTGTCTGTCCTAATGCAAGAAGAATTTTTGTATTTGAACAAGTGAAAAGTTCCTCATGTTCAGATAAGATGACAAAGTACTGTCATTAAATATTGTTACAACTTAATTTTAAAGGGGAATGCTGTCATGGGGACTAAAAAATAACTGTATATTTTTTCCAAGGAAGACATTAGAAATTGCAGCTCAAACTGAGTGTCATCTTTGATAGTGTCTAAAATGCTCCTGTTTCTTTTATTTTGTATTGTCTTTAAGTGAACAAATTGATTCTTTCTAAATATAGGAGTAAATGAAACTGACAGGCATCCCTTCGTATCATAAATAAAAAAAAAATAATGATTTGTAAGACAGTAAACGTGGTCAGTGTGAAACAACAAAAGGAAGGATAAAATAAAGACAACTATTATCAACCACAGTCTTGTTTAATAATATCACTGATGTC
>NW_023417299.1:23087-28058 GCF_002922805.2 Oryzias melastigma | reverse complement strand
CAAAACAAAAGAATGCATGCAGCATCTTAAGTAAATGTTCTAGTGAAACAGCTTACATGCCTTTTGACATATACAAGCTAGGGCTGTAAGTTTATCATGTTTATTGTAATTTATTATTTCAGTTATTTCTGTGTGTTTTTTTTTCCCCCAGTTAATCCCTTTATTGCGTCAGATGGTTACTTCAGTGTTAGTGCACACCTGATGATAGTATTCTAGACCAACAATGGTCATTGAGGCAAAATATAAATATTAATTTATTAATATTGCATTATATTTATTAGAACTTAGATGATAAAACTGAAGTTAGAAAAAAGAAAGCAAAAACAATGTCTAAAGAGTCCAAAGGGTAAACTTCAATTCCTCTGCTTTGTTTTATTTCTTCCTTCTTAGCTTTTCTTCTCTATTTCTTTTCTGCTTCATCTCAGTCTTCACAATGTTTAAAGTCACTAAAATATTCATTCATTCATCTTCTTGTCCGCTTCTTCCCTTTCGGGGTCGCAGGGGGGTGCTGGAGCCTAACTTGGCTGCTGATTGGCGATGGCGGGTACACCCTGGACAGGTCGCCAGTCTGTCACAGGGCTCACTAAAAATTTTTTGAATAAACTACAAAATCATTATGATGTCCTTTCTACTGTATTGACATTGGGGTAAACTGTGGAATAAAGTATACCACCTTTTTTAGTTTAGGTGCTGATATAAAGTTTGAGGTCATTTTTTTGTTGTTTGTTTGATCTGAAAAGTGTTCCCATTGTTTTTTGATGTGGTAAATTGAAGCACTGTGGAACTGATGTGTTACGTTCTTTTTCATTATTTAATATTTAAAAAAAAGAACCCCTCAGTGGTATCAAAATAAAGGTTGAAAGTATTTTATAAGAAAAAAAAACACTTGTAGTCAAGACATCTTTTTAGCTGTATTCTGATCTTTTATAGTACTATGTCACAAGTGTAAAAATAAAATACCTCAAAATGATGCTTCTCACAACAATTGGTAGGTTTAAAGTCATTGTAAAAAAAAAAAAAAAAAGATTAATTACATTAATTAATTACAGAAACAAATTCATCGCATGATAGCACTAAAACTTTTGTTAATTTGGGACTTTTCTAACACATTGCAGCAAATTGTAGTTCTCATCAAAGCTATTTTGCGCAAATGTTTTACATTGCAAAAAATAAACGTATGATAGTGTCACATGTATGTCAAACCTAATAGTGTCAAACCATCTTTAACAATTGAAGCATGATTTTTAGAGGCCAAAATTATACTAAATGAAGGTTAATATTACCTAGGCCTTAATTTATTATGTTAGAATAAAACACACTGACATTTGTGTGTGAAGCTCACAAGTTTCATAGTTCACCAGTTTCAAGTTTCATAGTTCACCAGTTTCAAGTTTCATAGCTTGTCATTTTCTAACAAAAACATATGTTAAAAAAAGCAACTAACATATGTTAAAAAAGCAACTATTACAGATATAATTTCTGTGCAAGTTTGAATTATTTGAACAAAACCCTCTGACATCTTCTTATTAAACCTCAAAGTATTGTTGTTAGTAATACGTTTTGAAGATGAAAAAAAGTACTCCCACAGTGACATCTTGTGGACAACGTCTGACATAGCATCTCTCATTTATGTACAGTAATTATAGTGTCTTACAACAAATAAATGGTTTAAGATTAAACTTTGATGACTGTTTGTGTTTCCAAAACAGGACTTTGTTTTAGAAGAATGTTCTTTAAAAATAAATTGGAAGTCTAGCTTTTTCCAAGGTAACATCTAGTATGTAAAAGAAAGGAATCAGAATTTACATCTTAACTTTGTCCCTCTTTTACCACAACATTTATCAATTTTTCAAAAATAATTATTAATTCTCCAAATTTCAAGTCATGCAATGAGATTTGGAGAAATACATAAAAAACAAATATAGCTCATATCATGAAACTTCCCGAAAAACTCATTAGTTTTATACAAAGTTGGTTTCGTGTTTCAAAAGTGCATTGTTAAAAAAATCCAAAACCTTTTATTTTGCAAATACAGTATATATAAAAATTTAAACGTTTCATTTATCAGCCTGTAAAAATAGTTTCCTCTTGTAAGTGGAATATATTTTTAAAATAAAATGGGAATAATATAAATGTCTGTTCATTTTCATTTTGATTAGTGCAGGGCAACAACAAATGTAATCTAGAGATCTTCTTCTGTTTTGGAACAAAACTGTGGAATTATTTGGATAAAAAATTTTAATTTAAACTTGTAAATACTTAATAGTACTGATAGAGTGAATGTAAAAGATTGGGTCAATACTACTGAAATATAATTTTGTATTACTAAACATGTATGTGTAATATACATATTTATATATATACATATATGTATTTACACACACACATGTATATATATATATATATATATATATATATAGTATGCCTATGTGTGTATACAAAGATGCATTTGTTTACAAATTTACAATTTTTTACTTTTATGACTGTAGCATATTTCTCATGTTGTTGTCAAGTTTTGTTTCTTTGTCTGGTATATTTTGGCTAGTTCTGAGGTCTATAGCCTGCGACTTTGCAGCCACTTGTGTCTTTTTATCTTCTTCATAGTAGCTCTTTGGATAAAGGGGAATAATAGAAAAAGTAGTATTTTCTTAAATTAAGGGCTACTAAACTATGGATTATTTAGTTTAGATGAGTTAAGTTTATAATTTGTGGTGCAGGTACACCTGAAAGATCAAACTTTGTGAAGGCTTTTACATCCCTGCTCACTTGTAGATGTCTTGTTTGCCCTATGGTTACTCCAGAATACACAGAATTCAGATATTAAGCAAAACTTAGGTAAAAAGTCTGATCCTTTCTTAATTCAAAATACAAATGATCTTCTGCAGTCCAGAGCTGCACTGTTATGATCTGGTCTGGCACAAAGTAACAGTAAGGTGTGAAACCACTATGTTGACTTTCCCGGGTGATCGCAGGCTTTGAACCAACGCATATTAAGTGGCTTAAGTGTGAAAAAGGAGCCCCTTTTGTTCTCTGCTGCCATAAATCTGAGCTCCTGTCAATGTGAAGCCACTGATGAAAAGACAGGCTTTAGTTTTCTCACGCAAATGCTAAACACCCCTCTGATCTTATCTTACCTCTTATTTTTGTGGCAGCAGGTGCAATGGTCTTCTCAAAGACTGGAACAGTCATTTAAATTTTCAAAGGATGCTAAAACTGGCAGCAGGTGTTTCATATGGGAGATGGCTTTATTTTCCCACAACTATCAGGATAAGATCCAGCTTTAAACATCACATTAAATCTTTTTAAATGTACTGTTTGCTCTGTTAATACTATTTCTGGTAAAACAAAAGAAAAACAACCTTGCCCTTCGACTGAATAGATTTTTTTATAAACTATCCAGTTTTTCATGTATGAGCTTCCACATAGGTGATGTGAACAATTCCAAAAACAAAACAGTGTGATAGTCACACCATAAACACTGACAAAATGTATGTATTACAAACACTGTCAGTTATTTAGAAATCATAAGTCATGAAGTTAGGTATTTTTCATATTCCTTTGTGTTCAATATACTCTGTCTTTATAGGACATTTATAAATAGAATATTTATGTATGAATTAGTTTTTTATCAGTACTTTATTGGCTCATCCTTTTAAATACAATAAGTAATTGACTGACTTTGTAGTTATGGTCAAATTGTGTGTACAGATAGAAAAATAAACAAAGTACATAATTTCAGGAAAGTCTTGACATGGTTTACGTTTCTATCATACGTAAAAACATGCTCTGATAGTGATTGCAATTTCCTTCTTTCTAACTTGTAAATATATATATTTGTCTTTTGATCAAGAATCAGGGAAAACTTGTCATCACACTGAAAATATTTTCTTGTCTCAATAAAACAAAACTTACTTTTTGTATGCATATCCATGTTTATGCTTTTGTTTGTAATGAAATGTACCAAATAAATCATTGTAACATTTCATACTATTTTACCAAATGGTTAGACATTCAATTTTTAGTGTGCACCAAACACAGGATTCACATTACCAATATGCAGTTTATTTAAAGTCTTCAAAGTTATAGCTCTGGGTGAGTGTCAGCAAAATTACACATTTAAAAACATCTGTTTGTCTGGTTTAATGACTTTAGGTAATATGTGAATATTTAGATACAAATAAAATATAATATATATATTTTTATTTTATTAACACAACAAAAGTTTTAAAAGTTATATCCAAATCTATAGTTCTTCTTTTCAGCTACTGTAATGTTACTTCTTCCAATGTGTCTACATGTTACATTTTTTATGACTTCATGGAAAAATTTCACACGTGCATCTTCATGGCAGTCATTTCTTTTGCTATACCACAATAAATTGTGACTGTTTCATATTATAAATGGTGAAAATATGTGTTTAATAGATATGAAAAAGACAGCATGGGTTGAAATGATATTAGAGAAAGAATTATGTTAAATACAGTTTCCATGAATGTTTACCATTTAGTATGTGGTTTGGATCTATGGGATGTTGGTTAACTCCATCTTTGGTAATTCATCTTTAATTGTATTACCCTCCATGCAACTTCCTAATACAAAAAACAAAACCTTTATCAAAGCAGCAAATCAATCACTGTACACTTTTCCCCTTTTGTTTTAAACTGTTTGTACTCTGCTTTTGTGCATTGTTTTTCTGACAGACAAGTGCACCGTTTCAGCGTTCACATTGTAGAGAACGCTGAACCCCAAATTGCTTCTGATGAGGTTGGCGCCAGTATTTGGCAGCAGAGCCATCACCAGTGTGTGAATGTGTGTGTGAATGGGTCTGTGACTGTGAAGCGCTTTGGGCCCTTGAAGGAGGGTAGAAAGAGTTATACAAGTATACGCCACCTATATATGTATTTGAACAGTACAAAAAACATTTTAAAAAAAAGCCTATAATAACATTAACAACTTTTCTATCCTGTAAAA
>NW_023417299.1:1386-19732 GCF_002922805.2 Oryzias melastigma | reverse complement strand
GTTGTCAATGCTTGTCAAAGACATAGTTTTACTGATTTCAGCAATGTTGTATAAAAGTGTCTATAATTTGTTGCACAAAATAAGAAAAGTTGTTTATTATGATTGTATTTAAGCTAAAAAAGATAAATGGGGATATATCTTCCCCAAAAAACATGTTCTTCTATATAATGCTAGTTATTAGAGAGCATTTTTACCAATTATCGTACTATCGATATCGTGACCCATGTATCGCGTATCGTATCGTATCGTGAGGTACCCAGTGATTCCCAGCCCTAGTCAGGAAGGTCATGATTAGTCAGCACAAAGACTGTGGTTGCTGTAACGTTAATTTATTTGGTGTTATTGAGATTTTAATAAAATTATGATTTCTCCTGTAGTCATATTTAAAAAAAAAACATAAAAAATAGCAAAGCACATTATATCTACAATCATTGTTGCAGTAAAACAACGAGGTTATCATCAGTCAATGCGGAAAGTTTAGTGACTGTAGTTTTAATATTCCCAGAACTATTAAGCATCTTTATCATGTTTTATATAACAATTAAAATTTAATAAAATCAACATAATAAAATTTAAAAAATAGCTTTTCCCCAAAAATATATATTGTATCATGAATACGGTGACAAATCTCCATCACTAGTTCACATAAATGCAGACATTTATTAGTTGTTAACAGAATATTGACTTTTACGGAATGACCTTTTCTCAAAGCGTGCACTTTGTAGATGGTCCTTTAGCAGCCGTCTCGTTGCTGTCCCTACATCTGCAGGAAAACGTTTTTTTGTTTTTTTTTTAATAAGTACAATTTCTTAGGTGCTTTATAAATAAAATTCATGTAAAAATATTAAAAATTTTGTGACAACTCTTCACAAAATTTGCAGAAACATCAGGTATTTTAGGTCGCAACAATCATAAACATCTGCCCGAATAGGTGATTTATTTTTTCCTTACATTTTAATTTCTCTTTGCTTAACAAAAATTGTCATATACACATCTGAAAAAAAATTATATGTATTGGGACTGGGCTATATATCAAAAAGTGTTTTTTCTCTGAGGTTGTTTTTAAGTTGTAACTTCCTCTTTGTTTATGTTCAACGTTATATTTTTAAAAATAACACTCATGTAAAGATCATACTAAAATAATGTAATAATTTGTCCGGTAAAAATATGTTTATAGATTTTTTTTTTCTTTTACTGAGTAAAAGACTACATTTTGGTCACTGAGGTTGTGACCTCAAACTTAGAGCATCAAACCACACACAGCAACATCAGTTTGAAAGCTGTTGCTACTGAAAGTGTTCTGTCAGATGATTGTATTATTTCTCTTTATAGGATGCTTAAGCTAGTGGTAGCTCCCAAAACGCCTGCTGCATCGTTGTTCTACAAACATTTTTACAGATTGTATTTAGTTGCACTTTGTCTTTGAGTCAATTTTCAAAAGACATGTTCAAGTATTTTATAACAATTGTTTTTGTTCAAAAGAATCTGTCATTTGTAATCTTTGTTAAGAAAAATAAATGAGGGGGGAGAACAATCCATTACAATTAAAAATCACATTTGGAATGAAAAAAATCAAAGATTATTCTATTGGCCACATGCTATCCAGTGCTGCTCTGGAATAATCAGGTCACAGGGCCTCTTTTGTAAAGACATCTGACAAGCTTCTGTCTACCGTAACAAAAATATAAGTTGAGAAAATGGTAGTTGTGTGAATGCTGTAAAGTATTCACACTATAGTGTTTCTGTTTCTCTTTATTTAATGATCACTATGGAGCATATCTATAAATACATATTACTAAATTGTGTTCTTCATTTGATTCCAGGTAATCACTTCCGAACTGCTGATTTCCGCTGTTTGGATTTCTAGCATCACACAAACCAGCCTCACAGGTATAACATATATTTCTGCAGTATGTAATATTTCTGTGTGTGTGCGTGTTTATGTGTATTACTGCAATTTTTTTAATATATTTACATTTTTTACCAAAACAANCAGGTATAACATATATTTCTGCAGTATGTAATATTTCTGTGTGTGAGTGTGTTTATGTGTATTACTGCAATTCTTAAATATATTTACATTTTTTACCAAAACAATCAAACTTGCATTTCTCTATACAGATATATAGAGGACATCTATCAACAGGACATCGACAAAAGCATCCTTTCATTCAATAATCCTCATCAACCCTCTACAACACCCCACTGCTAAGTATTCAGACCACTGTGTACAATTGTCACTATGCCTCGCAAAGGTAAGCGATCACAAGCTGCTAAAGCTAGATGGCTCAAAGTGTCTGAAGAATGTGAAAATGATAGCCAAAACATTGTCAACAACTCCATAACTGACGAACAATACTGTGAATTACTCAATCCACCCGTGTATGACATAGAAGCACAGCATCCCCTTAACCCTGGTGATTGTGTACAAGCGTCACATTCTCAGAATTCTCTTAAGTATCTGACTTTCTCCCGAAACAAACAATGTACATGTAACTCACTAATTTTCTTAGCCTTCCTCCATGAAAATGAAAACATAACTACTGCAGATTTGAACATTGTTTTGGATAAAGGGAATGCACTGTATTGTGAGCAAAGGCAAAAGTTTCCTAATAACAACTATTTGGCTTTTGACGAACTTCCAGATATTGTACTTACCCGGGCTAATGTTTACCATGTTAACATGCAACAGCAATCAAGGTTTGGTTCCTTCAAAGACCCCGTACCACAGGATGCAAGTGACTACCTTGACTTGACAGCAGGCTTAAGCTGTTTATTGTCTGATGTTAAATATGCTATGTTGATCATGTCTAATCTATGTATTGCTTTGTTTAGAAATCACGCTGGTCAATACGGATTCTTTGATCCTCATGCCAGAACAAGGACTGGGATGCCCATACTAGGAACAAATGCTCACGGAACTGCAGTAATGCTAACGTTTGCTAATCTACAAAAGATGACAGACACATTACTGAAGTGTTTTCAAGAACTTGGTGTTCCATCATCCACACCTTACGAGTTAAAGCCAATAGAATTTCATCCTTCAAGTGTCTCAAGTGGACCAAACTACATACAAGCCTTCCAAAGCAATGACAATGATGTATCGCCTTCATATGTTGATGAAAGCATGAAAGAGGACAGCAATACCAAACAACCTGGACAAAATATAAAAACTGTAGAAGCTACAGATTCACAAGCTGCGTGTCATGATGATGTCTCAAATGCATCTGATATCGACTCATTAATAGAAACACTGTTCACTCTCCTACCTTCAAACCAATCAAGTGACAATGTTTCAAACATTATTCAGGAAATCCCACAGAAAAACAATGATAAACCAACTCATACCATAAATGATAATGCTACCTCTTCAGATCAAATTAAGCTTCAAATGTTAAAACTAAATAAGAACAGGAGGATAAGATTCTTGCGATTGAAACTACAATGTCAAAACAATGACAACCTCCAAAAAAAAGACATCCTAAAAGAGAAGTCTAAAACTAAAAAACGACTACATTCAAAGCTCCAATACCATACAAATCCAAATGTACGTCAGAGAAAAAAAAATTATATTAATAATTTATATGCAAGCACTGTTGAGTTTCGACAAAAGCAAAAACAACTTTCAATGAAGCGATATCGAAACAAAGCAGAAGTAAGAGAAAAGCAACGACATTACATTACAGAAAACTATAAACATAACCCAAAGTTCAGAAACAAACAGAAAGACTACATTAATGAACATTACAAAAATGATGAAGATTTTAGCCAAAAGCAAAAGAAATTCATAACATCACGTTATAAAAACAGCCTTGACTTTCGAAACAAACAAAGACAATATATTACTGAACGATACCACTCAAACCCTACATTTAGACAGAAGCAGAAAAGTATGTTAAAGCAACATTACCATTCATCTCCTGAAATTCAGCAGAAGAAAAAACAGAAAATTGTTCAACGTTATCGAACCAGTTTTGAATATAAACAGAAGCAAAAGGATACCATAAGGAATCTTTACAGAACCGATCCCAACTACAGACAGAAGCAGAGAAGTATCATATTTCAACGGTACAGAACCAATGAAGAATTTAGACAGAAACAGAAAAATGTATTTACTGAACGGTACAGAGGCAATGAAGAATTTAGACAGAAACGGAAAAATGTATTTACTGAACGGTACAGAGGCAATGAAGAATTTAGACAGAAACGGAAAAATGTATTTACTGAACAGTACAGATCCAATGAAGAATTTAGACAGAAACGGAAAAATAAAATTACTGAACAGTATCAAAGTTGTGTTGACTTTAGGGAGAAACAGAAAAAACGCATAACTAAAAGTTACCAGAGTTGTAAAGTCTTTCAAGACAAACAAAAGAAGCTTGCTAAAAAGCGTTACTTTCAAAGTGCAGATGTCAGACAGAAACAACGACTGTATATTGTTACTAAATACAGAAACAACATTGCATTTTGTGAAAGGCAAAAAAAATATATGACTCAACGTTATGCTCAAGACAAAGAATTTCAAAACAGACACNAAACTGTATACAAGCCTTCCAAAGCAATGACAATGATGTATCGCCTTCATATGTCGATAAAAACCTGAAAGAGGACAGTAACACCAAACAACCTGGACTAAATATAAAAACTCTAGAAACTTCAGATTCACAAGCTGCATGTCATGATGATGTCTCAAATGCATCTGATATCGACTCATTAATACAAACACTGTTCACTCTTCTACCTTCAAATCAATCCACTGACAATGTTACAGACATTATTCAGGAAATCCCACAGAAAAACAATGATAAACCAACTCATACCATAAATGATAATCCTACCTCTTCAGATAAAATGAAGCTTCAAATGTTAAAACTAAATAAGAACAGGAGGAAAAAATTCTTGCGATTGAAACTACAATGTCAAAACAATGAGAACCTCCAAAAAAAAGACATCCTAAAAGAGAAGTCTAAAACTAAAAAACGACTGTATTCAAAGCTCCAATACCATGCAAATCCAAATGTGCGTCAGAGAAAAAAAAATTATATTAATAATTTATACGCAAGCACTGTTGAGTTTAGAAAAAAGCAAAAAGAACTTTCTATGAAACGATATCATAGCAAAGCAGAAGTAAGAGAGAAGCAAAGACATTACATTATAGAAAACTATAAACATAACCCAAAGTTTAGAGACAAACAGAAACGCTTCATAAATGAACATTACAAAAATGATGGAGATTTTAACCAGAAGCAAAAGAAATTCATAACCTCACGTTATAAAAACAACCTTGACTTCCGAAACAAACAAAAGCTATATATTACTGAACGTTATAACTCAAATCCTATGTTTAGACAGAAGCAGAAAAGTACGATAAAACAACATTATGATACATCTCCTGAAGTCCAGCAGAAGAAAAAACAGAAAATTATTGATCGTTATCGAACCAGTTCTGAATATAAACAGAAGCAGAAAGAAACCATAACAAATCTTTACAGAACCGATCCCAACTACAGACAGAAGCAGAAAAATATAATATTTCAACGATACAGAACCGATGCAGAATTCAGGCAGAAACAGAAAAATATTATTACTCAACGGTACAGAACCAATGAAGAATTCAGACAGAAACAGAAAAATATANCCACCACAATTCCAGTGGTAATATCTGTTTTGCATAGTTCCGTACCGTTATGCAAATTAGACAGGAGAGATTGTAATGTTTGCGATGCTGCAACTCCTTAAGGGTTTCACTTAACTTCACCAAATTTTCAAGACTGCTTCCACAATCTAATGTCAATCCTGCATCTGTTTTTAATGATCAGATGGCTCTTTCCTTTCTTGAATGTGATGGGTTTCCCCTCATTTGCTGCTCTGGCAACAGAGAAGATATCATGGGGGTATGTTGGCATGAAGAGGGCATCTCTGAGATATGCGCGGTGCTGCTGTCCATCGCAGTCTACCAGATGTATCATCGCTGTTCCTCTGCGCTGCGCTGTTCCGTTGACCTTTGTCCCGTCAGCCCACTTCCACTGTATGCCTCTCTGGATTAAATAATTCATCAAAATCTGTGAATTTTCCCATGTCATTCACAATGTGGGATGTGGCTCCTGCGTCGACTATGATGCCCTTCATCTTCACTTTGCTTGTTGGTGTCTCTGCTTTGGTTTTGAAGAAGTGGTCTGTGCTTCCACTCGTTTCCTCCGTCACCTTCCGGATGTCATCTTGTCTCCCCTTTTTATTACATATGGTCTCTTTGTCCGTGTTAATTTTGCAAAAGTTAAACCACACCTTCTGCTGCCATCTCCTTGCTCTGTGTCCTCTCTTTCCACATTTGTAGCATGTCATCTCAGCCTCTTCATCATTTCTTTGGTGGATGCGTGCTTTATTTTTCATCTGATCTTGTTTTATATAGGTTTTCATGATGTTGTCTGTTGATTCAGTCTTGTTCATTTTTTCTGCTTCTTCATAGACTCCCAACCTCCTCTTGAAGTCTGTGAAGGCTACTGTATCTTTATTTTGAGTTACGTGAACTGCGAGTGGCTTGAATGAGTTGATGACTCCACTTAATATCATAGCGATGAGCAGTCCGTCGCTCATATTCTCACCGGCATCATGAAGAGCTGTTATGGTGTTTTCCACCCTTATAATGTAGTCCAATCACGCACTCACTTTCCGTCATCTTTAATCTTGTTAGCAACATATAGAGGTTTATTATTCTGGGTTTACTCTTCCTAGGGTAGGGGGTCTCTCATAACCTTTAGAGCTTCTCTGCATTCATCCACAGCTTCATGTCTGACAAGCAACAAGCTCTTGTCATTGATTAGCCTTATTAGCTCCGCATAGTAGTTAGCGTTCTTGCTTTGGTCAGCAGCTATCTGCTCTTCGGTCACAGGCTCATTGAGGATTGTTTCGTTAAGATTCAGGCAGTGCAAATATTCGAGGAAACGTGCCTCCCATAGTTCATATTTTTCTTCTGAACCGTTGAACACTAGCTGTGCTGTTTGGAGACCTGCTAATCTGTTAGCCATGTTGTTAGCCCGCCGAACTTTTCCTTTTTCAGCTTTTGTGGAGACCACATTCTGATCAGCAAAAGACCACAGAATAACCTTTATTGTTTTAAACTTTTATTGTTTAAAAAACATGTGTTTTCTTATGCTCAATGCCTTGATATTGAGGATCTAAAGAGACATTGTAGAAAGAAAAAAAAATTTAACAAAAAAAAAAAAATCTTTTTTTTTTTTATTTATAGGGTCTGTGGAAGAAATTTAAGGAAAAGAAGGCTGGTTAGTGATGGGCGCACATCAATTAATATCTGATATGCATCAGTTACTATCCAGAATTTGTAATTCTTTTATCATTTTAAAAATTCTAGTTAACAAGTGCAGTCCCAGATTGTAATTAGATACAGTTTTTTTTCCCCAAAAAATCAGGGGTGTAACGGATAAGCCAACTTGCTCTCAAACCTCCCCTACTGGTGCGCGCACACCTGGCACTTACATAATTTAAATCAATTTTTGTTCACATCAATAGAATTTGCGCAAAATTCATCCTTTTCGTTTAAGCAAGCACTCAACACTAGAACGTCCACAATTTCCTACTTTCCCAAAAGTGTCCAGAGCATGGCCAACTGGCTGAGCGGGTTCAAATGCATGTATTACCAGCCTGCAGTTAGCCACCTTTCAATTGTAAATGCAGCAATATGCAGACCTGAATGCATGGATAACGACTGCGTAGGTTTGGGTGGGGGAGATTTTCTGCTTCAAAATAGCCTCCAAACTCTGGCAAAGATAGATCTCACTTAGTCAACTGAAAAGTAAAAATGCTGAAGTTTTACAACACTGAGCAGACTTTGAATATGATTTTGAATTAAGTCAACCCTTTCAACTCTAAAAGACAAGAGATTGCCCTTCAGCTGATCTCTTTTCATTCATTTTAATAGAGCAGAGATTTCCCAAAAGTTGAGTAGTTCTTTGATAATAATAAATAAAAAATGAAGAGGTGAAACAAAATATGATAGTTTTGCTTTGATATAATAATGTAGCTGCAGGTTTTTCGTAGCTCACATCTTAGAAATCTGAGCGCACATGAGGAGACTTCACCACCAACAGAAAAGCAAGGTCGACTCAAAACACATGTTGCAGCTACAGAGAAGGCAAAAGATGGCACCATGCGGCAAGAAAAACTGGTTGGGAGGCCTCTTCACCACAGCCCAATTGAAGGTTATGCCGCAGGTCAGAAGCAAGGTTTGAACTTGCTTACAGAGTTTCCTTTGTTTTATCACCCTTGGCATGCTTCGGATTATTCAGGACTGTACAGTTCAGCATGCACGCCAAACAGAGGATGACAGCTGGTTCATGTCCATCCATGTATTGATGGTATTTATTGTCATCCTCCTTGTATGAGGGGTTATCAAAAGGTCGGGAAAAATGGGAAATCCACTGATCTCGAAAATTATGTCCAGAAACCGCTTCAAAGATATCATTCAGTACTTACGCTTTGATGAGAAGGCACACGTATTGAACAAGTCTGCACCAACAGGTTTGCTGCAATCTCCAATATCTGGGGGTCTGTGTTGAAAACTGAATCAAATCAGTAAACCCACGGAGGTACATCACCATTGACAAGTAGCCATTTTCAACAAAAACTTGCTGCTGTTTCCTCCAGTACATGGTAACAAAACCTGATAAGTTTGGTATCAAGTTCTGGGTAGCATGTTACCTGAAATCCAAATATGTGTGCAACATCATCCCATAGCTTGGGAAAAACTGTAGTCGTCTCACAGGGGAGAGACTTTCAGAAAATGTGGTGATGAAGCTCACGGAACCATTCTTGGACAAAGGGAGAACAGTTTCCACAGACAACGTCTTCACATCTGTGCCACTTGCATGATGACTTCTCAGCCAGAAGACCACCCTCCTTGGCACAGTCAATAAGATTCGTTGGGAGCTTCCTGAATCTGTCAAAAAAAACTTTGGACCGCAATTAATTCATTGGGTAAGTTGTATTTGTCAAGGGCACATGTGTAATCAAGGTATGTGTAAAAGTGATCGTAATAAAATGTTTTCTCCTATTATTTATTAGGTTTTTTCAACCTCTGTAGCCATTGTGACAGTTTATGGGCCCAAGGAAAGACTGTCTTCAATCTCAGTAGCATTCACAGCGTGGTTGAGGCAGGGAATACTAGGGGGGAGAAAAAGCCAAACACAGTTACAGATTATAACAGTGTGAAGTGTGGTGTAGATATGATGGACCAGATGGTGCGAGAGTACACTGTCTGCTCAGGAATACGGCTAGGGCCAGTCGCTGTGTTTTACAACATGATCGACATTGCCGCACTAAATGCACACATACTGTATTGTTCATGTACTGGGGTAAAGGAGAGACAGGCAAAGTACCTGGTGGCTAAAGCTCACAAGCGAGCTTGCACACTCACATGTAGGAGCTGAGAAGGCAAGAAGGGACAGCTGTTTTCGACAACAACCTCCCACACTTGGCCAAGGGAAAATGGCAGTGTGTCAGGTGAAAAGCCGGTGCAAGAGCAATTATGCCACAGTGCGCTGTGTTGATTGCTATAAGTATACCTGTGATACATGCAGAAAGGTGATGGTGTGGCAATGCCATGTGTGTGTAGACAATGTAGAGGGCTGAACAAATTTTTTCTACATGATGCAAAGATGTGTATATTTTTACATTTTGATTGCAGTTTTGTGTATTTTAAAGACGTATCATTTGGAATCTTGTGCATAAGCAATAGGCAATAAATCTCAGCAATAAATAAAAAAACCCTGCTTTGACCTCTTACTAAAAACACTCAAAGAGTGACTCAAAGTACTCAAAGAGACCTGAAAGGAATGAAAACTTGTCCAGCCACTTTGTTGTTTTCTTTGTTTTGCATCATAGTTAGAACAATGGCTGTACTGTTTCAATGCAAACAAAGTAGAAGGCTGTTCTTTAAGAATGCAAATTACAACTAACCCAGCCACTTGGCTGTCCTTTGACCATTGCAGGTAGAAATGCCAGATGGCCATGTTAACTTGAGATTTCCAGCCTAAGTGAAGTATTTTGTATGCTTATTGAGTATAAATATATAAATTAATTGAACTTTTATCTTATTATTTTTGAGGGATGGGGTTGTTTTTTTTTTTTTTTTACTGATCGGAAAAATGATCCGAACTGTGACCCTAAAACCGTGACACGATGCGACACATGAATTTTATGATTTGTTACACCACTACTAAAATTGAAGTAAAAAAAAAACTGCTGCGAATTAGATAGTAATTGGTGAATATTAGTTACTATCAAAACATTTTTGAAACTAAAATTTTTAGGAAAAATGATCTTCTGGTTAGTAGCTGGTCAACATCAGATAGTAAATGGGAGAAAAAAATTGTAAACAAACTGAAGTAGAAAAAAAAATTAGACTTGCAGTTACTATCTGTTGGAGCAGTAGTCAGTAGATTTTGTTCCATTTTTTATTTTATTTTAATATTTTTTATTTGGTTAAGGTTTTTTTTCTCCTTTGTCCCTTTTGGGTCTTTATATACCTTGGTGTATATTACACACAAACAATATTTATAAATACATTTTGTAAATGTTCCCAGCTATTTGGTTGAGCTGGAAATTCAAGGGTTAAGGAAAATAAATGAAAAAAATCAATTGATATATGTATGAAAAACAAACATTTGAAATAAATATGTGATTCTAATGTTGATCAGAGTCTAATTGTATTGTGATTTTGTAGATATGAGTTTGTTGTATAAAATGTAAAATTAAGATGACTACACTAGAATATAATAGCACTAAACACTTCAGACGGTCAAAAGTGTTGGAAAATTTAGGGGTTTTAGTGACAGAAACTGAGCATTCAATAAATTCACCAAAACAAGAAAAAAAACATGGTGAAACAAAGTAACAGAACAGAAGGGAGTACATGACAAAGGCAAACTGAAAACGAAACACTTAAAGAAACTGAGGTTAATTGACTCAAATGACAACAGCTGCAGATCATGACAAGCCTGAAACTGATGTGGTTTCTCCAGTTTAGGCTTCATCTGCTCATGTTACCACACTGCATGTCATAGAAAAGGAGGAACATATTTCAGCACCTCACACAGCCATTGGTTGAAACTTTAAGATGGGACACAGTTACACCCCCAAGCCAATCCCGGTGAGTCAACATCTTACATAGTGATCAGACAGAGAACGAGGTGATAAAAGGTGGTCCCCCCTGGGCAGAGTTCACATTGCTTTGAGTTCTCAACCAGAGCAGTGGATTATTGGCCTTCTGAGACCCAAGACTTCTTTCTGCTGCTTCTCTTTGGAGTTCAGACTTTGGACGGTAAGTGTTCTAATTTTCACATTGGCTGACTAAGAGTCCCTGTACGTCCCTGAGAGCATTTACGAGCGCACTGTGGATAATTACTAAATTAAGGCTGCAAATGAATAGCATTAATGATATTTTTTATGTGAGCGTGTCGATGCACAGCAGCGAGCGAAGGGGATGCGCGAGTGGATGCAAGCGTGGTTACGCAGCATTGTCATGTAGTTTATTTCAGTTGTTTTTACATGTTAATAAAGTTGATAATTTATCCTTTGGTCGCATTGGCAATATATGAAATCTGTACGGAGTGGCCCGGCTCTCCTTACGCTATAGTAGAGGTAGCACAAGCTGGCTCCAAATAGCTAAAACCCCTTGAACTTTTATAAAAAAAAAAAGGAACAGCTATTACCACAACATTATACTGGTCAAAATAGTAATTCTTGCTCTTAGATATTTTTTACATATTATTATTAAATCATGTGAATATTTATTTAAGGCAAGTCATTAAACGCACGTGGTGTAGGTTGGCTACAGCATCTCACCAACGGGAGAGGTTTAGACAATCACCATTGATTGTAAAAATAATGTTTTCTTATACAGACAATGGTAGCTACTCAGCAGACAAAGGAGATTCTCTGTAATGGCTGGAGGTGTAGACTTTGGAAGTTGTTGGGGGGGGGTCTGTCTCAGTTGGAGTGCAGATTCTCTGTTGGAGGGGGGATTTTCTGTCAGGACAGGGGGAGTACATTCTTTGTCAGGGCAGGGGGAGTAGACTCTGGTGGTGGGGATCGTGGTTCTTTCTCTGTCAAGGCAGTTGGGAGTAAACTCTGGTAGCTGTGTGAGAGGGGGTGTATTCTCTGTCGGGGCGGGATGAGATTTGCAGTGTTTTCATCAGAAGGTGCTGTTCAATAATATTTTAGTTTATATTTATGTATTTAATTAATGGTTTCTAGATAAAAAAAGGATTACATACAGTTTGTTACAATTCATGTTTGTTACAAAAAACATGGAAAAAAAACACATAAAAAGGGAAAAATGCCTCAACTAAAAAATTAGTTGTTGACTATTTTAATAGTCAATGTAGTTGCGATTACTCCACTGATCGTGTCAGCCCAGAAGTCAACTTTTACAGCCTCTGTAATTGATAAGGTGTCATTTCACATGAAAAAAAAATGACGTGGCCTCTAGAAAATGTCATTTCATTTACCATTTTATCATTTCTATAGTTTTTAGAAAATTTAAGTCAATTTTGTAAGTAGCATCTTTATCAAATCAATACATGTCTGTAAGTTGGATTTCAAATGTTTTTCTTCTATCAAATTAAATAGTCACATCAATGGTATTGTTCATAAGTGGATAGTTTAATTACCCCCCCCCCCCAAGTTATTCTCTACATCAACCTTTTACTGTAATAATTTACTTACAATAAATGCTGTCCCAAAACATTCTCTGTTACTGCCGCTATTGCCAGAACATGTATATTTCCAAGATTAAAATGTCTAATTATTTTTCCAGGTTATTGATTCAGAACTGGTGGCGTCCCGTGTGTGCCCTTGATCTGCTTGACAGTACCTCCCTGGAAGAAAATCCAAAATAGTTGTCTATACCACAACATAGGTAAGTATAACGGTTATCATGCCTCGCAAAGGTAAGCGTTCTCAGGCTGCAAAAACAAGATGGCTAAAAGTTTCCTTACCAGACTGTGAAAAGGATAGCCATGATGGTGTGAACAACTCAGGAAGTAACATAAATAACTGTGAGTTCTTGCAAACATCTGTACATGACATTGAAGAGCAACATCATCTTAACCCTGGTGATTGTGTACAAGCTTCACACTCTCAAAATTATCACAAGTATCATACATTCTCTAGAAACAAACAATGTACTTGTAACTCATTGATGTTTCTTTCTTTTCTGAATGAAAACGAAAACATAACAGTATCAGATCTTGACAATATTCTAGATAAGGGGGATTACCTTTATTGTGAGCAAAGGAAAATATTTCCAAACAACCCCTTCTTGGCTTTTGATGAGCTTCCAGACACTGTTACTGCACGTGCCAATGCGTACAATGTAAACAAAGAACTAGAGTCAAGGTTTGGTTCTTTCAAAGATCCAGTTCCTGAAGCTGCTAGGAACTATCTCGATTTGACAGCAGGCTTAAGCTGCTTGTTATCTGAGGTTCAGTATGCATTGTTGATCATTTCTAATCTATGCATAGCTGTTTTCAGAACCTCTTGTGGCAAATATGGATTTTTTGATCCTCATGCACGAACAAGTACTGGTATGCCTGTACTTCCAGGAGCAAATGTTTGTGGAACTGCAATAATGATGACTTTTGCAAACCTACAAGACATGATTGAGACACTGGATAAGTGCTTTCAAACACTCGGTGTTCTATCATCTGAAAGTTACCAATTACAGCCTGTCGAATTTCACCCTGTAAATGCTACCAGTGAACTAAATTCTATGCAGGGTTTGCTAAACTACAATAATGATGTATCATCATTATGTGGTGATGAAAACACTGAGTGCAATGATGGAGAAGAACTTGTGCAAAACACAAAAAGACAAAAAACTGAAATGTGTTCTAACATACAGTCACAAGCAGCATTTAATGAAGATAAATCAAATGTTTCCGATATAGAGGCACTAATACCGATACTCATGGGTTGCTTGCCTTCAAACAATGTTGACAGCACAAATAGTATTACTGAAAGGGAGCACAACAGAAAGGAAAGACCAAGTAATGCCTTCAAAGAAGTCCATACATCTCCAGATAACATTAAGCTCCACATGTTAAAACTGAACACAAACAGGAGGCAAAAGTTTTTGAGATTTCAACGACGATGTCAAAACAAGGAAAATTGCAAGGGAAAACCTATCTCCCACGAACATCTTGCAACCAAAAAACGGCGGTATTCACAGCACTTGTACCAGACAAATCCAACTGTACGTCAGAAAAAAAGAAATTGCATTGCTAATTTATATCAAAGTGTGACAGAGTTTAGAGAAACACAGAAACGATTTGCAATGAAACGCTACTACAGCAGAGCAGATGTAAGACAAAAACAGAAACAATTCATAAGAGAACAGTATAAAAATAATCCAGAGTTTAGGCAAAGACAGAAAACGTTTATGACTGCACGTTACCAAAGAAGCCCGGACATTAAGCAGAAAGCGAAAAGTACAATGACTACACGTTATCGGACAAGTCCAGAGTTTCGCCAGAAGCAGAAAAGTATAATGACTGCACGTTATCGGACAAGTCCAGAATTTCGACAGAAGCAGAAAAGTATAATTACTACACTTTATCGGACAAGTCCAGAGTTTCGCCAAAGGCAGAAACAACGTATTACTGAAATGTATCATACTTGTAAAGAATTCCAACACAAACAAAAGGAATTTGCAAAAAAGCGTTACTTACAAAGTGCTGATGTAAGACAGAAGCAAAGAATGTATATAGTAAAGAGCTACAGAAACAACATTGCATTTTGTAAGAAACAAAAAACACATATGACTAAACGTTACGCTGAAGATAAGAAATTTCAAAATAGACACAGAGAGTTAATGAGAAAAGTCATGTTAAACAAATACAGAAACAACAAAGCATTTCAAATTAAACAAAAATGTGCATTACAAATAAGGAACAAATACAAATACATCTTTGTGAAACCAGCTCATGTCAGTGAAGATGGGTCAACATCCCAAACAACCGAGAATCAAAGACTGATAAAATTGGCTATTGCTGCTTTTAAAGCAAATGTAAAGAGTGGTCCAACATTTATTTGTACAGTTTGCCATAAAGCTTTGTTTCCAAACCAAGTCAAGTCTTGCAACAGGTCAAAATACACAAAAAATGTACACGTGGTAGAGCAATGTTTGACAGGTGAATATGTTCATGCTTGTACCACTTGTAAAGAAAATTGTACAGTTCCCGATGAGAGGAGAACAGAGTGGATATGTTACACTTGCCACAACTATGTAAAAACTGGACGAATGCCCCCACTTGCTGTAGCCAATAATTTACGGCTAGCTGACATTCCAGAGGATTTGTGTGACCTTAACATCTTGGAGAGGCATCTCATTGCAAAGTGTATCCCGTTTGCTAAGATTGTTCCACTTCCCAAAGGCAGGCAACATTCAATACGTGGTAATGTTGTATGTGTGCCATCTGAAGTACAGGAGACAGTAGATACATTACCCAGAATAAGAAGCCAATCTCAGGTTCTCAGAGTCAAACTCAAGAGGCGCTTATGTTACAAAGGTCATCAACTTTTCCAATCCGTTACATGGTCTAAACTAATGCGGGCTTTACATAAACTAAAACAAATTCATCCACAGTACCAGGACATAAGTATAAGGGATGAGCCTGAAGTTTGCGATCCAACTCTAGCAGATGAAGTCAGTGATGATGATCAGGAATCTGCACAACCTCATATCGACCAGATCATGCATGAAACAAATGCCTTTTCAAATGAACAAAACGTCCCCGATAGTGATGAACAAGAGGGTGATCTGCCAAATGGAGGACTAGTTTTAGAATCCTGCCTCCAACCCCCAAATGTTGCTGAAGACATTTTGTCCTTCACTGAAGGAATTTACAGTGTTGCCCCAGCGGAAAGAAACAGCCCAGTTGGCTTTTTCAAGACTCCGCATTTGGAAGCCATATCTTTTCCCGTTCAGTTTCCTACAGGACAGAACACACTGGATTCACAAAGGCCCATCAAATTAACACCAAGCCAATATTTCAAGTCGAGAATGTTCAGTGTTGACGATCGCTTTGCCAAAGATATCAATTACTTGTTTTTTGCTCAGTTTGTCACCGAAATAAATTTGGCTACTTCAAGTATGACAATCCAATTACGCAAAGGTAAACCTTTCACGAGAGATGGCCGTCGAATTACGTCAAGGATGTTGCGAGACAAAGAGGAAGTTGAAAAACTGATTAAGAACAGAGACGCAATCCGATTCATGCAGCCCCTAAGAGGAACTCCTGCCTACTGGGAGAAAACTACTAAAGATCTATTTGCGATGATCAGACAGTTGGGGAACCCTACATGGTTTTTAACCGTGTCAGCTGCAGAAATGCGTTGGCCTGAAGTCNTCTAAGAGGAACACCTGCTTATTGGGAGAAAACCACCAAAGATCTATTTGCCATGATAAGACAATTAGGCAATCCTACGTGGTTTGTAACCGTGTCAGCTGCAGAACTTAGGTGGACTGAAGTCATACAAGCAATCAAACGTCAGCAGGGTGAAGAGGTTAATTTTGAGGCTCTCAACTGGACAGAAAAAACAGACATTCTTCGGAGCAACCCAGTCACCACCATGCGCATGTTTGAGAAACGTGTCGAGGCTTTGTTCAGAGATTTGATACTGTCTCCTGCTCAGATCTTGGGTCGAGTTATCGATTTCTTTTTCAGGGTTGAGTACCAAAATCGTGGCTCTCCACACATTCACTGCCTACTGTGGGTAGATGGTGCACCTGTGTATGACAAAGATAATGATAAAACTGTCTGCAATTTCATCTCCAGGTACAGCACTGCACAGCTTCCAAACCCAACCACACAACCAGAGCTGTACAAAACGGTCAAGGAAGTCCAAACGCACAGCAGAAATCACCCAAAGACGTGCTTCAAATACCCTGGTGCCGATTGTCGTTTTGGATTCCCGAAACCGCCAAGTGACCAAACTATGATCACTAGACCAGATGAAAACAGTGAAGACTCCTTAGAAGTGGAAAAAGCAAAGGCAAAACTCAGACCGTTAAGTGCACTGCTCAAAGAACCTGAAAGTGAAACACTCACATTTGCACAGCTTCTAGCTACATGCAATTTGACTCTGATAGAGTACAAGAGGTGCTTACACTTAATGAAGACCTCCAGTACAGTGGTTTTGAAGCGTGATCCCAAAGACTGCTGGGTAAATGCATACAATCCACATATTTTACAAGCTTTTGATAGCAACATGGACATATCATTTATTTTGAATGCCTACTCTGTCATAATGTACCTCACATCCTACATCACAAAACAAGAGCACGGACTTTCAGAGTACCTTAAAACCGTCATTGAGAACTCCAGCTCCAATAGCACAAACCAGGCTGACGACATGAAAGAAGTAATGCAGGCTTACTCCAAAAAACGAGAGATTAGCGCCCAGGAATGTGTCACTCGTCTGTGTGGACTGCACATGAAAAAGTCTTCCCGAGGAATCGTCTTCATTCCAACCGATGACAATGCCGTCAAAATGAGTCGCCCGATTTCACAACTGGAAGACATGACGTCTGAAAGTGAAAATGTCTGGATGAGGTCTCTGGCAGACAAATACAAGTGCAGACCGGAAACTACAGAGTTTGAGAACATGTGCATGGCTGACTTTGCTGCCACATGTAGATTAGTTTACGGACAAGAAAGAAAAGCCAAAGGTGTTTTGCCTCTTCTGAATGGGATGGGATATGTCAAAAAACGCACTAAAGGCAAACCAGCTATCATACGTTTCTACCGTCCATCTGAGAACAAAAATCCTGAACAGTTTTTTCAGACACAGCTCAAACTGTATCTTCCGTACAGATCCGAAGACGACCTTAAAAGGCCTCACTTCCCTACATACCAGTCCTTCTACCACTCTGGTTATGTGCACCTACGTGATTCTGAACACGCTGAGTCCGTTCAGGCCATTATCAGACGAAACCAGGAAAAATATGAGAAAAACAGCAAAAACATTGAACAAGCCATTGAAGATTATGAGCAACACAGAGACTCCATTGACGAATGGTGCAACTTGGCGCCAGAATCAGAGCTAGTCAGACTGCAGTGTGTCAGTGAACTTCAAAGGGAAGAAAGGGATGAAAACGAACAAGAAAACGTTCCAGACTACAGTCGCCAAGCCAATTCCTCAACAGAAATTAGAGCCATCAGAGAAGCCCCCCTGATCGATCACAGCACACAACGTCAAATGTACCGAAGCCTAAACCAACGGCAAGCCTGCGTGTTCTATGCAGTCAGAGATTGGTGCATAAAGCGTG
>NW_023417299.1:0-1362 GCF_002922805.2 Oryzias melastigma | reverse complement strand
GAACAGGCAAGTCTCATCTCATTAAATCCATTCACGCACAGGCAACTAACATTCTGCGCAGATCACCAAGAAATGCAGAAGAACATGATGTATCTGGGCCAAGTGTTCTCCTGACATCCTTTACAGGCACAGCTGCTTTTCAGATATCTGGGACAACTCTTCACAGTCTTCTTAGACTTCCCAGAATTCTTAAACCACCAATTCAGGGACTCGGAAACCTTCTTGATGAAGTCAGAGCAGAGCTTTTGAATGCGGAAATTATCATTATTGATGAGGTGTCCATGGTTTCCAAAGTGCTGTTTTCTTATGTTGATGCGCGTCTAAAACAGATCAAAGGTAGTCAGAAACCTTTTGGAGGCATGTCCGTGTTAGCGGTTGGCGACTTCTATCAACTTCCACCTGTCAGACAGTCTAAGCCCCTGTGTGTGCCCGAGCAGTTACAAGCTGATCTGTGGAATGAACACTTTCAGATGGTGACTCTCACTGAGATCATGCGGCAGAAAGATGATGTTGCCTTTGCCGAAATGCTAAACAGAATTCGTGTTAAAGATAAGTCAGAGGAACTATCACAGGAAGACAGAGCTTTGCTTACTCAGGCCGTTACTCAACCAGATCTTTGTCCCATTGATGCATTGCATATATTTGCAACTAATAAACAAGTCAACGATCACAACTCTTCAACTCTGTCAAAACTTCATGCGAACATTATCGCTTTGCCTGCACATGACTACAAAAAGGACCTGACAACTGGTAGAATGACACGCCAAGACCAACCAATGAAGGGAAACAGCAACGACTTGTTGGACACAATCACAGTGGCTGAAGGAGCTCGACTCATGCTTACCAGAAACATCGATATACGAAAAGGTTTGGTAAATGGAGCCTTCGGAGAACTCGTAAGTGCCATAGCTTCAGACAGAGACCAGCATGTCATGAAACTTGCTTTGAAAATGGACAATACATCTCGTTTGAACGCAGAACAACCTGACAATTTGGTGTACTTGGAAAGGGTGGAAGAAAACCTGAAACAGAAAGGCATGATTCGTAGACAGTTTCCTGTTAAACTAGCTTACGCATGTACGATTCACAAAGTCCAAGGTATGACTACTCAAAAAGCCGTAGTGTCATTGAAAAGAGTTTTTGAGAGTGGCATGTCTTATGTAGCTATCAGCAGAGTGACCTCCCTCAGTGGATTGCACCTCTTAGACTTTGATGAATCCAAAATTTATGCTAATCAAGAAATCACTGCTGGACTGGATAAAATGAAAACAATGGATTTTACACAGCTGATGCCTCTGCTGCATTTACAAGACAATATTGATCGGTCAAACACCATGACTGTTGTCCATCATAACAGTGAAG
>NW_023417298.1:16691-18696 GCF_002922805.2 Oryzias melastigma | reverse complement strand
GTTTCCTCTGCCACAGGAAGTTAGGGGGTTTTTCCTCTGTTGTGGAAATATGAACACCAACCCAAAATGTTCCAAACATCTCCTTCCTGTTCAGATGTGATGGTATGAAGAGCTGCGCAGTGGAGATAGTTTTTATGTGCTGGCTCTATGCAAAACTAAAGATTACGGTATTCCAGTTCTGCACTGCAGATTGTTTACCAGGCTTATCCAAAGCTAAAGGAATTCTAATGAGCTGAATCATGACTGCTATAACAGGGAAACATGAAAATGTTGCAGGGAAATGAAGCTTGAGGCTCTGGAGGGTGAAATCCTGCAGCAAGCTATTGATGTTTGCAGGGAAATTGGCCCCATCCTTATGGCAAAACTTCTCTTGGAACAACAGGAAATAATTTATTTAGAGGTAATAGAACATTAATTACACTGATGTGGCAAATTTGACAAATAGGGTTTCAACTTCCTAAGAGAGATCTTGTTTAGATCTTCTACACAATATGTCTGCTTTACATTTTCTGTTAGCATCTGACTGAGAACAGAACATGTTAAAACCACTGAAACAATGCTTAAAGTTGTTTTTTTTATTATTATTATTAAATGACCAGATAAATATAGTACCAGGAAACCAAAGAACATGATTATTAGTGAGCTTATTTAAGGATCACCTTCTGACCAAAGATCCCAGAGGTTATTTTTGTGACGGCAGGAAACTTTGTCAACCTACAGGAAACAGGTTTTGGGCTTGGATCCACCCCTTTTTTTTTTAAATGACCTTTTGACCTTCCACCATCGAAACACATTTGGATCAAGCTGTGTCAGTTCTGTGTCAGCATCATTCTGTATGCAAAATAACTCACAAAGCATCGTTCTATCTATAAAATCCATTATTCGCATGTTTAAATATAAAAACTTTCCTTGACAATAAAATTTTTATAGCAGCAAGTATACTTTTGATTTACATGGCGATAGCATTTTTTTTTACAAGACCGATGAACAAGATTTTGGAGAGTGAGAGAGAGCCTGAGGCAAGGAGAAAATGTGTGTTTTTTTCAAAGGAGATGTGCAGAGTTGTGGAAACTTCAGAGGAATAAAGCTGATGAGTCACAGTGATGCCATGGGAAAGAGTAATGGAAGCGGCTGAGGTAAGAAGTGAGCAAAAGCATAGTTTCATGCCAAGAAAAACAATCACAGATGTAACATTTGCTTTGAGGAGAACAGAGAAGGTTTGTAGGAGCTGAATTGTGTCTTTGTAGATCTAGAACAGGGGTCACCAACACGTCGCCCGCTGGCGACCTGTCGCCCGCGAGCACCACATCAGTCGCCCGCAGACCTTTTCTAAAAATAGCACAATTCACTTGTGCACTGCTCGAAAATTTTATTTTAGTGTGATGCAATTTTTTTTGAATCACACCTGCCTTCTTAAAGAATTAAAAATTGATATATCTTAAAGCTATATCCTAACGACTCCACCGGTATGATAATAGTAGCAGGGACACCGCAGATGGATAATAGTAGCAGGGACGCCGCAGGGACCCAAAAGGCTAATTACTCTTTCACCGTCTGAGTCGGTGAATCGTCGGTGCCCTGTACATAGCACGACCCCGAACAGTCTCAGACAGAAGAAGACAACGCAGCAGACTGCGTGGTCTCACTTTCATTATCAACACCCATTTATTGTAAACACACATGAACAGCCAAACAGTATGAACCTGACTTCTGCTCACAGCTCCCTCACTCATGGTGAGCAATGTTACACACCCAAGATTTCCCACTTCCCATGGGTCTTAGGAGCTGAAGGCGGGGCTAACCCCCGGGTCGACACACTATGTTCATTATTTCTGAAGCCAAAAACAGCCTGTCCCACTATTTTTCTTTTTTTAAATCGTTTTCTCCTTAACGAGATAATCAACGGTCGCATTTCCATTAACTCTGAAATTTCGCAAATTGGAATTTGGATAATAAATAATCCAAATGGAAACACCACAGTTTCGAAAAAACTGGCATTTTTCGA
>NW_023417298.1:13795-16659 GCF_002922805.2 Oryzias melastigma | reverse complement strand
AAAATAGCACAACTCACTTGTGAGCTGCTCGAAAATTTTGTTTTTCGGGACCTCTCGGGGCACCGAGAGGTCCCGCAGCGTCAAAGTGCTTTAGAAATTGCGGGTCATACAGAATCGCGCAGCAGCTCCTCCTCCTTTCCTCATCGCTTCATCTGCAGACGCACTTTTGCAGCTTGGAGTCTGAAGTCTCATGAGCGCGAGCGCCGTGACAGAAACTTGAATTTATGATGTCTTGTTTTCAAGCGGAAAAAGGTCCAGATGCTTACTTGTTAGAATGCTTTTTCTTTTAACCGCAGAACAGACTTCTCTGTCTCCTGAGTCGAGCTGCGCTGCACGCGCGCACCAGACAGAGCTGTGACGTCACCCACATGCTCCCTTTTAGTGAATGAAAAAAAAAAAAAACTTGTTCTCGTTCATCGCCGTGTTTTTAATGACTTATCGCGTGAGTTGGTTTGTGCTATCTGATCTGAGAGAGCATCTCTCAGGTGTTTAGGACCCAGTATCATGACCTTAGTTTTTTCTGGGTTTAGGAGGAGGTAATTAAAGGAAACATAGATTACAAAAAAAAAAAAGACTCGCATTTTTCAAAAAAAAGTTTTTGCACGTAGAGGAGCTGGTTTTGGGGGCGTATTGAAATGGATATGGACATTTTTCGCAGCACTGCAATGGAAATTGGCTTTTTTCTAATTAAATGTGTCTGTCCGAGTACAGAACAGCCGGCACCATGAGAGATCAACAGCACTGCAATGGAAATTGGCTTTTTTCTAATTAAATGTGTCTGTCCGAGTACAGAACAGCCGGCACCATGAGAGATCAACATCACAGCTGATCGTGCATCTCCTCTGTAAACTCAATAACCAAGATTTCCTCATTGCTTCATCTGTAGCCGCACTTCTGCAGCCTGAATACTTGTTCTGGACATTCTTTTACATACCCCTGAACAGACTTCTCACTTGCATCTGAGACTGTCAGTGGACTCGCTGCGCAACCCAGCGCGGCACGCTGATGTGACGTCACTCAAATACTCCTTTTTAGACGATCAAATAAAAAAAACACACATTGCCGTGTTTATAATGACTTATCGCGTGAGTTGGTTTGTGTTTTATCGCATTATTATGAAACCGTATCATTCTGACACTGTTTTTTCTAAATTCCTAGAATTTGGTTAAAGTTTCATGCTTAATGAAACAGAACCCAGAGCTGAGTGTTTCTGAATGGTGCGTTCACTGAGCCCCGGATATCGGCAGTAAAACGAAGCAGTTTATCAGAGAAAACATAGAACACCGGCACTGATACGGATATAATCGATTGATTAAATTGTGTTGAAGAGTTCTCTGAAAAACTGATTTGTTGTGCTGCGGATTGTTTAAAAATGACAAAGACTGAGTTGGGCCGAGTGGCTGTTCGCTTATGTCCTTAGCTCAGTGAACGCACCATGCGCAGATTCTTGTCTGATGGGATCTGTCAATCAACCTGTTCAGAGGTTTAAGAAAAATAAAGCGACGGGTGCATGAGACTGAATTAAAGCGTTTGAGGAGAGTAGACCCACTGCTAATAGCTATAATTAATTAATAATAATTCATTAATAAGTTATAATTTAGTTAAAAAAAAATTCATTTGGTCATTACCTCAAAATGTGACAAGATCTGTTGAGATTAATGAAGTTCTGAATATTGATATCTGTTTCCTAGCTTGTTGTCATTATTGATAATTATGCTAAGAAATCAGTGTATTTACATAGAGAAGTATCATTATTCATTATTAATAATGTAGAACTAAAGGCAAACTAAGCAAATTTATTATTTCAAACTGGTAGCCCTTCGTATGATTCAGTACCCATGAAGTAGCCCGCAGGTTCAAAAAGGTTGGTGACCCCTGGTCTAGAGGAAAGCCTGCCGAAGCTCACTCCACCAGCTCAGACAGCGATGTTGTGCAGCTTCGTGGTGGCGTTGCAGACGCATTTGGACCGACAGATGAGTTCCGAGCCCCAGCCAACTGCAGCCCTGGAGAATCGGTTGAGGTTCCATCTGATCGCTAAGAGGACCCGAGGGACCCCGCTCTCAGCTCAACACCCAAGCTTTCACGGGCGGAGGTGACGCGTCGTGGTCAGGGTAGCCGTGGGCCGAAACACGAACTTGCTAGCTCAGCTAATGTGGAGCTCGTCAACCGCTATGCCCCGCTGGCCGAAGACCCAGGCCCTGTCGATTGGCCAACAACCCAACGGGACCCTTCGGAACTAGGATTCCATCACCGTGGACCTCCAGCTGCACGGTCATCTCCGTCTGCAGCAACGGGATTCGTCCTGATGGCGCATCCTGCCTTCGCCTCCTCCGAGGGTACAACCACGGCTCTGGATCGAACAGCGGCGTCCACTGCTGCTTCCGGGCCCGCTTCGAACGAGCCTGACTGGGCCGCTGCCTCTGGATACTCTTCGCGGGAACCAAGCCGGAGCACATCTTTTCCTGGAGCTGCGCCGCCGGCCCCGCCAGCCCCGCTGCCCGTCGCTGCTATCCGCTCCGTCTCCACGACGAAAGGAAAACGCCGCCAGCTGCTCCGCGATGCAGTAATCCAACGCTCGGGCGAGCCCTTCCGCGCGTTGGAAAACATCCCGCCCGAGACTATGGAGGATCGTGCTGGAAAGCGTTACCCCGGATTGCTGTCGGACGGACAGATTCATTCCCATCATTCGCAAGCCCCGGCTGTCCCTGCCCGCTCTGGCCCCTGGATCGGAGCGCAGCCCCATCCTCATCCTGGGAGACTCCATCGTCAGGCACATCAACATTGTAGTATATTAGAGGTGTTATACTCTTTGTATCCAACAAATGTAGCCACAAGGGGGCCCAAGCCAGGGTCTCATTGTGCCG
>NW_023417298.1:9295-9885 GCF_002922805.2 Oryzias melastigma | reverse complement strand
AACTGCTAGATGTATATTCATCAACACAGAGTTTAATTTTGGTGGCAGGTTTTTTATGGTGAAATAAACACAACCAAGTTTATGGGTGCTCTTCTTTGACCCCAACGGATTAGCCATTTCAAAATTGTCATAATATAGCAAAATCTGCAAAGCATAGTTCTGTTTTGAAAATAAAGGATGTTTTTGAAAGTATAATCCATCACTTATGTCGGTGTATGTTCCAGTTTTTCTGCATTTCTCTTGAAGGAAACCTTTCAGTATTTCACTATTTTTGAAAATTGAATTTAATGTGCCTAAAATTGGTACATACATATATTTGTCTGTGACAGGAATTTGACTGTAAACACCTGTTTTTCTACTTCTACGTGTATCCAATCTCACACCAAGAACAAATTCTTTAGGGTCAACTATTTCCCATTTTTTAGCATAATATTTTTCTCTTTTTTTCTCTGTGTTAAATGGAGTAAACGGATTATTTAACTGGCTTAGACTAAGCTCAACTTTCTTGTAAGTATCTGAGTTTTTATCTTCAGGGGTAAATGTTAGGAATGCTGCTTCACGTGCTTGCATATGTACATCATTGACAACTT
>NW_023417298.1:0-6481 GCF_002922805.2 Oryzias melastigma | reverse complement strand
AAAAAAAAAAAAAAAAAAAGGGGGACTTCGTGGATTGTTCTGAGGTTCTCTGCTGTTTCATACTAATGTGAATTTATTTTCCTACTTACTGCTAGTTTTCCTAAAGTTATTGTACTGAAGGTTTTGGTTGCAAAATGTCTCACAGCTACTTAGAAACACCCAGAATCACTAGTGTAGTATATTAGAGGTGTTATACTCTTTGTGTCCAACAGGTGTCACTGTAGTTTCATGAGTGTGGTGTTTCTGTGTTATACCAGACGGCAGAATAAAACATGGTAGACTGAAAACTGGACTCCGTGCACGTCTTATATAACATGGTGTCAGAAGAAAACTAGAAAAACAGAAAGAAAAAATGGAGCAGATGAAACCACCAACTGCATTAAGTCTAGAAGGAAATCTAGCGGAAAATTGGAGAGTCTGGATCCAAAGATTTGAACTTTTCCTTATTGCAAGCGGAATCGGTGAAAAGTCCGACGTGGTGAAAAGAGCCACATTCCTGCACGTGGCTGGGGACGAAGCAATNTGGCGACCCCTGAAGGGAAAAGCCGAAAGGAAAAGAAGAAGAAGACTCTTTGTATCCAACAGGTGTCGCTGTAGCTTCATGAGTGTGGTGTTTCTGTGTTGTACCAGACGGCAGAATAAACATGGTAGACTGAAAACTGGACTCCATGTACGACGTATATAACATGGTGTCAGAAGAAAACTAGAAAAACAGAAAGAAAGAAAAAATGGAGCAGATGAAACCACCAACTGCATTAAGTCTAGAAGGAAATCTAGCAGAAAATTGGAGAGTCTGGATCCAGAGATTTGAACTTTTCCTTATTGCAAGCGGAATCGGTGAAAAGTCTGACGCGGTGAAAAGAGCCACATTCCTGCACGTGGCTGGGGACGAAGCAATTAAGGTATTCAACACCTTTAACTTTGATGAAGATGTTGATGACTACGATGTGATGAAAGAGATGTTCAGGCAACATTGTGAGCCATGAAAAAATGTGACGTATTTGAGACACCTATTTTTCACAAGACAGCAAGGAAAATCAGAAACTGTTGATGCATATGTGACAGACTTAAAGAATAAAGCAAGAGACTGTGAGTTTGAGCATCTCACTGACTCACTGATCCGAGATAGAGTCGTGTGTGGAATAATGGATGATCAAGTTAGAGGACGACTACTACGAGAACCTGACCTCACGCTACAAAAAGCAATAGATATTTGTAGAGCCAGTGAGTTAAGTCAGAGTCAGCTCAAAAGTCTACATGAGGAGGTTGAAATCCCTGTTAATAAACTCACCAAGCAAAGACAACATGAGAGAAAGAAAGACGATGGGTTAAAATCACAGAGCATAAAGATGAAAAATCAAGTAAACTGCACCAGATGCGGCTACAAGCATGAGCCAAGAAAATGTCCTGCCTATGGACAAGTGTGCAAAGCCTGCCACAGAAAAAATCATTATGCAAAAATGTGTACATCACGAAGACAACCAGATAACCACAAAGTGCAACAGATAAACAAGGCTGAAGCAGGTGATCAAGAATTCTTTATTGGCTGCTTACAAGCAAAAAACCACGAACAGCCAGTCGCACAGATTAATGCCGTGGAAGCAAAGAAAGAAAAGTGGCATGAAAATCTGATCATCAACAAGAAAGTTTTGAAAGTCAGACTGGATACAGGAGCTGACTGTAATGTCATTTCCATGGGTGACCTCAGAAAACTGAGATTGGACAAAAAGGTGAGCAGATCTTACTCCAAGATTGTTGCTTATTCAGGTCAACAAATTCAAACCAAAGGAAAAATCGTGTTGACATGCCAGTACAAAGATAGAACCTATGACATGGAGTCTGAAGTGATAAAGAACAAGGCACCTGCAATTCTGGGAGGAGAGTCATGTGAGGAAATGGGTCTTGTCAAAAGGCTGCATGTGCTCAAAACAGAGAGTGACATTCTTGAGGAATATGAGGATCTCTTCACTGGATTAGGCTGTTTACCTGGATTATATCACATCAAGACAGATCCAGATGTCAGTCCAGTTGTTCATGCGCCCAGGAAAGTGCCTGTTGCTTTGAAGGAAAAAATTGAAACAGAGCTGAAACGAATGGAAAGCTTAGGAGTGATAACCAAACAAACAAAACCGACGGAGTGGGTAAACAGCATGGTGACTGTTACAAAACCTAACAAAGTTCGTATCTGCATTGACCCGCAAGATCTGAATACTGCCATTAAAAGAGAGCATTATCCACTGAGAACAATAGAAGAAGTGGTAGCTGAGATGCCAAATGCCAGATATTTTTCAGTTTTGGATGCAAATCATGGATTTTGGCAAATCCAGCTAGATGAAGAGAGCTCTCACCTGTGCACATTCAACACACCATTTGGAAGATACCGATTTAACAGACTTCCATTTGGTATTTCCTCAGCACCGGAAGTGTTCCAGAGATGCATAGCCAGACACCTGGAAGGGCTGGAGGGCGTGGTCAATGTAATAGATGACATACTAGTTTGGGGAGAGAGCATCGAGCAGCATGACTGTCGTTTGAGGCAACTGCTAGAACGCATTCGAAGCATCAATCTGAAACTGAATAAAAGTAAGTGCAAGATCAGAATGACGGAAATCACCTACATTGGACATGTGCTCAGTGAGAAGGGACTCAAGCCGGACCCGGAAAAAGTCCGAGCCATTCAAAACATGCCTGCACCAGAGGATAAAGCTGCGCTCCAGAGGTTCACTGGGTTATTGCAATATCTCTCTAAATTTATCCCTAACCTCTCAGACATTAGCGCCCCTCTGAGGAAGTTGGAAGGAAACATGGAATGGCATTGGGGAGCAGAACAGCAACTGAGTTTTGAAAAACTAAAAGCACTCGTCAGCCAAGCACCAGTACTGAAGTACTATGATGTGAACAAGCCAGTTACATTGTCTGTGGATGCAAGTTCAGAGGGTTTGGGAGCTGTGCTACTTCAGGAAGGACAGCCGGTAGCATATGGCTCCAGGGCACTAACTGACTGTCAAAAACGTTATGCCCAAATTGAGAAAGAACTGCTTGCTATTGTTTTTGGCTGTGAAAAGTTCCATCAATATCTATATGGAAGACATGTACATGTGGAAAGCGATCATAAGCCACTGGAAGTGATATTCAAAAAATCACTCCTCAGTGCTCCAGCTCGACTACAAAGAATGCTCATGAGGTTACAAAAGTACAGTCTGGAGGTCAAGTACAAACCAGGGAAGGAAATGCATGTTGCGGATGCACTAAGCAGAGCATGTCTGAAAGAACTCAAGGAGACACTCTTGGATGAAGAACTGGAAGTTAACTACATCAACCACCAACTCCCAGTATCAGAGGAAAAGTTGCTGGAGTTCAGAAATGCAACAGCAGAAGATGCTGAGCTGAGACTGGTCACTAAGGCAATCCAGAGTGGTTGGCCAGAAAAGCAGAGTCAACTTCCAGATAAAATCAAACAATACTGGACATTTAGAGAAGAACTAGCTTATGAGGATGGACTTGTATTCAAGAACTCAAGGTTGGTAGTACCACACACAATGAGAAGTGAAATGCTCAGAAAAATCCATGAATCACACCTAGGAATTGTTAAGTGTAAGGAGAGAACGCGTGATGTTCTGTACTGGCCGGGCATGGCTAAACAGATAGAAGAAGTTGTGGCTTGTTGTGCTGTATGCAACACACACAAAAACAATAATCCCAAAGAGCCTCTTATTCCACATCCAGTTCCTGAGAGAGCATGGGAAAAAGTAGGTGTGGATTTGTTTCACTTCAATGATACTGAGTTCTTACTGTGTGTGGATTATTTTTCAAAGTTTCCTGAGATTGTCAAACTGAGTGGAACCACAAGCAAGCATATTATCATTGCACTGAAGTCTATTTTTGCAAGACTTGGGGTGCCAGATGAGTTATTCTCAGAAAATGGCAGACAGCTGGTGAGCCAGGAGATGGAGGATTTCAGCACGGAATGGGGTTTCAAACACACCACCTCCAGTCCCACTTTTCCACAGTCGAATGGACAGGCTGAGAGGGCTGTACAGACAGTAAAAAACCTGTTGAAGAAAGCACAAGACAGTGGTGGTGACCCATACTTAGCCCTGCTGGAATACCGGAATACGCCGCTAGGTGGGGTTGGCCTTTCACCGGCACAATTACTCCTTGGAAGAAGGCTCAAATCAAAATTACCAGTGACAAAGACATTGCTACAGCCTGCTCTTCATGAAAATGCCAGAAGTGACCTTGTGCAAAGACAGGATAGTCAAAAGAAATCCTTTGATTAAAGAACCAGGATGCTATCTGAACTGCAAGATGGGGAAAATGTGAGGATTAGACAAGGCAGCAAGTTGGAACCAGCCAATGTGATAAATAAATACAAGTGTATAGGAGGAACTGGAGACATTTACTCCAAACTAAAGAGACTTCGTTTCCAGGGACATTCCATTACACTGTCAGATAACACATGTGAGGTGGAACCAGACACAGTTTCAATTGTGGACCCATCCTGCTGTACTCAAGATGGTTTTGCTGAACAACAGAGTCAGGAACTGATGACTGACAACACCGTGTGTGTCAACAGCCCTGTCAAAAGAACACGCTGTGGTCGGCCTGTAAGAATCTCGCAGCGTTATCGGGTCTGAAGAAAAAAAAAAAACATCTAATATTTAGGTGTAATGGACTCAGTTCAATGCTTTGAGTAAATAATTTGAAAGAACACAAGTTTTGTACATTTTGAGGGGTTGTGTACCAAATTATTTTGTTATATACTTCAGTCCTGATGTAAGTTACAGGTATTTATGTTGTTAACATTGAAGTTATTCTTTTGAGTTTGGTCTGATTAACAAATCCAGTTGGTATTGAATAAGTTAACTGAGTCTATTCAGAAATACAGTAGGTTTCAGTGTCTGTTAAAAAAAAAAAAATGGCTGTTGTTACTGTTTTGTTACCGTTTTGTAATACTGTTTGTAATCACTTACCACCCCACAAAGCTAGGGGGCGTTCTACTCCTAAGGAAGGAGTCGTTGGGGGATGTGAGGGTGGGGGTTTCTGGTTGTGAGACGTTGTGTCGGGAAGATGTAAAAAGTGAATAAAAGCCGTCAAAGTGGAAACGTGAAACTTGTCTTATTCAGTTAACATTGGTAGCAGAGGATGGTTAGTAACTACAGAGTCCCTCCAGCATTCGAAGAAGGAAAGGCTTACGAAAACTGGAAGAAGGAAGTCGCTATTTGGACAAGAGTCACGGACCTGGAAAAAAAGAAGCAAGCTCTTGCGGTGGCTCTGGGTCTATCGGGCAGAGCGCGGGAAACGGCGATGGAAATTCCGGTAGATGAACTGAACGTTGACACGGGAATGGATGTTTTGTTCGCTAAGCTTGATGACATGTTCTTAAAAGAGAAAAAAAGACAGAATATACGAGGCATATGCTAACTTCGATCACATAATGAAAGACGCTAACATGTCTATGGCGGACTATATCATCGAGTTTGAACAACACTATTCGTGCATGCGCAAATACAAGATGGAGCTGCCGGATGCCGTCTTAGCTTTTAAGCTGCTGGATACTGCGTGCTTGGATACGACAGATAAACAGTTGGCGCTTACAGCGTGCATGGATTTGACTTTTGCCTGTATGAAGTCAGCTTTGAAGAGGATATTTGGTGCAAACAAAGCCACAACAACAAAAAGTATAAAACAAGAAACAGTATTTGTAACGGAGCAGCGCAGAGGAAAGGAAAAGCCGTGGATGAGAAACACACGACAGCAAACACCTCTGCCGGGTTCAAACCCACTGGATAAATATGGACGAAGATCGAAATGTGCAGTGCGCCAAAGTACTTTTCATTGGGCCAAGGACTGTCCACACAAAGGTGAATGTGTAAAATTAACTGAAGTCCAAACAGAAGTTGAAGAGTGTAATGTCACCCTGTTCACAAAAGAGGCACTCACAGATGCAGAAATCTTCATGATAGAATCTTTTGGCTCAGCTATCATTGACACTGCTTGCACTCGCACAGTATGTGCACAAAATGGCTGGATAACGACACCAGTGCATTAGGAAAGAGAAGTGCGACAGCAATAAGACAATCAGAGGAAGAGTCGCAGACCCTTCAAGTTTGGAGATGGACAAGTGGTTTATTCTGTAAAAAAGGTAAAGTTACCAGCAAAAATTGGTCGCACAAAGTGTAATATTGACGCAGAAGTTGCACCTGTTGACATTCCCCTCCTTTTAAGTAAGACCTTGTTAAAAAGAGCAGGGACGGTTCTAGACATGGAAAAGGACAGTGCAGTGATGTTCAATCAGCCTATTAGGCTTGACTTTACAAGTTCGGGACATTATTGTGTAAACATTGCGAATCCTGAAGACAAGAAATCTGCAGATATGGTTCAGATAATGACTAATGCTGAAGAAGAAATATTGAAAGTCACAGACAAAATAAACACAAATGAGAAGATGAAAGTTTTAGAGAAACTTCATAAGCAATTT
>NW_023417297.1:13374-18185 GCF_002922805.2 Oryzias melastigma | reverse complement strand
CTGAAGAACAGTCGGATGAAGGATGGAGATCTGTCTGTGGTTCTGAAGAACGTGAAGATTAATGACTCTGGAACATACGAGTGTAGAATTCTACAGAAAAATGGTTCACACAGAGAAATGGTGCCGATCTCCATCATCCGCCTGCTGGTGTCTCCTCCAGGTGAGCAGAGAGAGTCTGTGTGGATCAGAGTGAAACAGCTGATGATGAGGAAGAGGAGAACATTCACTCATCGACTTCTGTTCTGTCACCTGCAGGAGATGAAAGACAACAGGGAGGAGGACAAGATGAGAAAGGAACGAGTCAAGGAGTTTTTGTTGGGGTTGTTCTTGCTGTTCTTGCTGTTGTTGTTGTTGTTGTTGTTGTTCTCTGGATCCTCAAGAAGAAAAAAGGTTCAACCCAGAGCTCCGACAACCATCAGGATGTTGAACTGGATCTTCTTAACATGAATTCTAACCCAGAGAGAAACCCAGCAGATTCTGCAGCGTGATCTCTTCCTGATCTGGAGTTTCTCAAACTCTAAAGTTGTGTCCAAATTCGCCCCTTCACTACATAGAGCGTTCTCCATTTTCTAGTGCGGCCCGAATCTATTAACTCCAAAACCAGGTGCACTGGAGGTGCAAAGAAGTCTTTGTGAAAAACTAGCTTACATCGATGCTCACTAGATTAGCAGATATAGACCACAATGCATTGCGGTTGAACAATTTTGAACAAAAAAAACATTTTTAAATGTAATATTTGAATAAACTATCCACATTTTCACCATCAGAACAAAGTGGAGGCATAAATAAACGTCGTGTCAGAATTACCTTTAAAATCCAGGACACTATATAGTTTTTAGTAGTTAGGACAATTTGGACAAAGCCTAAAACATGTCAGACTCAAAGTCCAGAGAATCTCCTTCCTGTGGAGGATTCCAGCTGATGATGTCACTTCCTGTAGAAAGAAGGTCTGATGACGGAGGCGGACCCGGCGCTGTGCAGATCGCCTGGATCGTGGTGCATGTTGGTTAGTTTCTGTCATGAAGTATCATGGGAAAAGGGGCGGGTTCAAGGCGTCTTCCTTAGCTAGAAAATAGGCGTGTTTGAGATCCCCCGGCGCTGCGCAGATCACCTGGATCGCGGTGCATGTTGGTTAGTTTCTTACACTGACGTCAAATGTGCGCCGTCACGAAGTATCGCGAGAAAGGGGCGGGTTCAAGGCGCCTTCCTAAGCCAGCGCATGCCGCCTAGATGACTACAAAACAATGCGTTGTGGGAAACAGTGTCCTGAAAGTTCCTGTAGTATGATGTGACGCTGATCAGGAATAACTGGTGCTAAATGAAGGAAATCTGTGAATTTTTTTACTCTTTCTGGGATGTATTGAATTCTTGATGAAAAAAAATAAACAAGATTTCAAATAATCTGTTGTTATGTGTGTCACTGTTGTCTTTAAAATTAACTTTAATTTCTATTGTATTTGTTTATTTGGGACAGTGCACATGAAATTCATCCAGCAGCTATTTTTTTATCTGCTTTACTCTGAAATATGTTAAAATAATATAAAAGACATAAATGCACAGATCATTCTAAGGGGGAGAAGCATTTTAAATGTATCCGGATGTTAAGGACAACCCCCAACTCCTTATTCTTGTAGTGTCGCCATTCACCTTCATCTCAAACTGTTCTTTTATTGTTTTTCCATTTTTATGCTCTTATTATTGTATAAATATCTAAGTTTTTTTTACTGTAAGGCGACCTTGAGTTCCTTAAAAGTGCCCAACAATTAAAATGCATTATTATAAACTACTGAAGACTACCAGGAAGCAGCTGTGTCTGCAGCTCACCCCTCCCCCAGAGGAGTCATGATCTTTGTATTTAATATAATTAAATACAAACTTTAAACTACTTTAAAGCATCAACTTTTATCAAAACTATGTGATTACTCTGATTTCTCACTATAATTATCAACAATGACAACAAGCTATAAACAGATATGAATATTCAGAACTTTAATAATCTCAGTAATTGTTACATTTTCAAATGATCTCATACATTTCATGGAAAAATGACCAATTTTCACAATGTTGTTGCATGTTTATTAATAATTTAAGGTTAAAGAAAAATCAACTTACACAGTTTTAATCAAATCTTCTCACACTTTGAACTAATCATGAAATCTGCAGCATTTTTGTCAAAATTAATGATCTTTGAATGGGAGTAGGTCAGAGGTCACCTTATCTAAAGTTCATGAATCATGAATATATTTTTAAGACGTTTTAATTTTAAGTCTAAGTAAATGCAACTGTAATTTACAAGAAAAAAGCAACAGAGTAAAATTTTTTAGATTCAGTTCACAGGTGAGGCTGCAGTATTTAAACAAGCTAGGAGGGTTTTCCCGCACCGATGCTAACACAACAAAGCTTCTATCACTCAAGAAAAGTCCCCAAAAATGAACACAAGAATAAGAGATAAACCAAAGTTGTGTAAGAGAGCTGAAACACGTATCCAAACACTCAGATTCTCCTGATCTGCTCCCGAAAATTCGCAATGTTGAAATCGCTGATTCATGATCTTTATAAATATAGTAGAGTGTAGTAACATATTTAATGCTCTGGAATACAGAATAATGTTGGACTTTAAAGCCAAATGTGCTGCACGACTGTCACCAGAAGTAAACAAATCTTCAAAATAAATGTCTGTAAAACTAGTGATTTCTATCTAAAAATGGAGACAGAAGTTCTGTTCACTGACTTAAGTTCTAAAAAAACAAAAAAGCTTCAACATCGGAGCTTTAGCTCCAGTTTTATATTTATTTAGTTACTCTTCAACAGTTGACACAACTGATGTTATTCTAGCAGAACTTTGAACAAAAATGTGTTTTTCTACTCAGAAACAGGAAACTGTTGTGCA
The DNA here is from genome assembly GCF_002922805.2 of Oryzias melastigma. NCBI lineage: Eukaryota > Metazoa > Chordata > Actinopteri > Beloniformes > Adrianichthyidae > Oryzias > Oryzias melastigma. The sequence goes on along the minus strand of NW_023417297.1, from coordinate 15,295 downwards.
TTTAAACCAGGCTCCAGACTACAGTACCCACAATGCACCAGCAATCCCTCACGACATTCATCTTTGTAGTTTACCAACATTAAAATAAAACATTTTTAAAGATTTGTGATGTTGTTTACCACAGAAAATCCTTTTGGGTTCAGAAAGAACCAGAATTTACATTAAAGATGATTATAAAGATTCTCAATGTTTGATCAATTCAAGGATTTTAAATTCAACTTCTGGTTCAATAAATAAATACAGTAGAAGTCACTGAATTAACTCTAATTTGATTTTGGTTTGTTAGATTTATACATTTCTGTCAGAAACGCACCACAAACTTTAAAATAAGGGATTTTTTTAAATTACTGTCATTAGACTAAACTATGACATTGAGATGATCTTATGTGACACAGACTGATCCCAAAACCAAAGTTTTCAGTAAAGAGTTTAGTCTGAGAAACAGAACAGAAACAACAACTAAAAACCAGAAGTGGTTCAGATGAACCAGAATGCTTACATAGTTATGATGAACCTCTACTCATGAACTACTTCTGGTTCTCTCAGAAGACTCATAAGCTGCTGGACGTTGGACCACGGTTCTGTTCGGTTCTGTTCTTCTCTTCATTCTGGTCGGTTTGTCTGTTTCTGGATCTTCAGGTGAGAAAAAATCTGAAAATGAACCAAAATCAAAAACAGGAAAAACAAAACTGATTGCTTTACTTTTCGTGGATTTGATTTTTAGTTTTTTTAGATTTTATCATCCAGAGGAAAAAAATAAGAAAATGTTCTAAAACTGTTTTATCTTTCAAACTTGAACCTCTTCAAACTTCTATAAAGAACAGACATGAACCTTTGAAATGTTCAGCAAAGATTGAATTGTTTCAGTTGTTTTCAGATCATGAATATCTGTTGTTTTTTAAACAGTAGTATTCAGTTTCATGAGTATTTCCTGTATTTAAAAGTATTTTAATGAAAGTCAGAGAGCAGAACGACTAGAATGATGACATCATCACTGAGAGTGGAGCCAAAATCGTTCTGTTTAACTTCCTTTTCTACTGACTGAACTCTATCAAACTTTTGTTGTTTTATCAGAATCTAAATCTACATTTCCTAAATCAAGTGACCAAGAAATTACCCAGAATTCTCTGTAAAAACCAGACTGTATTGATGCAGAAAAGAATGTATTTAGTTTGAACGTTTTTCTATGTAAAAAAATAATATATTTATGAATGATCTTCAGAACACAGTGAAGTCAGAATAAAATGTTCTTACTAATGAGGTTTTATTTTGTTAAATCAGTGACGTCTTTTCTGCTTCTAAAAAACAGAAGTGGTGAACATGAGTCTGAATTCGTTTTTAAAACCACTAGATAATCCTGAAATATGCAGAATTTTAGTGGTTAGGAAGAAGAGAACTTCAACAGTTTCATCTATTTAGACCAGGAGTCTCAAACTCAAATCAGCCGGGGGCCGCTGGAGGCGGAATCTAGTTGAGGCTGGGCCGCATCAGGATTTCCACAAGAAAATCTCTGATAAAACATTCCAGTGTTCTCAGATATCTTTATTTTAACACAAAATAATGAATAAATAATGAACGACGTGTATAGATCTTTGTGTGTGTTGATTTATATATATAAAAAATAAGGGTATTTAATGTCCGTTTGTGAAATAGTTTATATTGAAGATTAAATTTAAGATATATTGCTAGGGGGTAGAATTGAAATAAGTTTTTTAAACTTCTTCCTACTCCATTTCGAACTACATAATAGAGGTGTAATGTTTTTATATATAATTTATATAGAATTTTCTGTTGTTGTTTTCTTGTTTTTTTACCATGTACTATGTATGTATTGTTCAAAATAAAAATGACTAACTGACTAATAAAATAAATAAATACATTAAAAGATGAATAAAAAAACAAATAAATTAGTAATAAATAA
>NW_023417297.1:7833-9592 GCF_002922805.2 Oryzias melastigma | reverse complement strand
TTTCTATTGGCTCAGAAGTGAAGTTACCAATTGACACTAAGTGGTCAGAGAGGTCATAATAACAACCAACCTCAGAGGAACCTTCACAGTTCCGACACTTCTTTAATAATGGTCTGATGTCCTGCAGCTGAAGAATGGAGGGAACATCTGTCCAGATGCTGCTGGGTGAGTCCCGTCTGCTGGATGTGTGTTGGTGTGTAAACGTTGACAGATGCTGCTTCCCACAGCAGAGCGTTCATCAAAGCTCCAACTAAGCTGAGTGTCATTTCTCTGCAGCTCTGAGCTCCCTGCTGTGCTGCACAACAAACCAAAGTTAGTCCACTTCCTCAGTCAGTCGGACTCTCTGTGTTTGTGTCCAAGAAAGCAGCAACACTCTGTGTGTCTTTACTTTGTTGTTGTAGTTGGTGTGACTGTGATTCCCCCGAGATCTCAGTTCTTTGAAGGAGATAAAGTGATGCTGTTCTGTGAGGACGACAGCTCTGCAGGATGGACTCTGAGGTGGAACATGACAGAAGAAACCAGGAGTCAGTGTGAGTGGTTTGGAAAACCTTCTGGTCATTTTTGTATAATCTATTACCTGATGACATCAGACAGTGGAGTGTACTGGTGTGAGTCCAGAGGGGGAGGAGCCAGCAGCATGGTGGTTAACATCAGTGTCTCTGGTAAGATCAGACTGTGGAGTTAGTGTTGCTGCAGCTGTGTGCAGATGGATGAAATGCTTTGTCTCTGTGTTGAGGTGGATCAGTGATCCTGCAGAGTCCTGTCCTCCCTGTGATGGAGGGTCATGACCTCACTCTGAGCTGTCAATCAAAGACCCCTCCCTCCAACCCCTCAGCTGCTTTCTATAAAGATGGCTCCCTCATCAGGACTGAGCCTACAGGTCACATGACCCTCCAGCATGTTTCCAGGTCTGATGAAGGTCTCTACAAGTGTCACATCAGGGATCATGGAGAGTCTCCATCCAGCTGGATCTCTGTCTCAGGTGAGGAGCTTCACTGTCATCTCACCATGGATTTCCTCCATGCAGTCACCTGACCAGGTGGGATTCTCTCTGCAGAGAGGCCGAGTACCACAGAAGCCCCGCCCACCACAGAAGCCCCGGCCCCCAATGATAACTCACCTCCTGCCTTATCTTCCATTGGTCTTGTGTTGAGAGTCTGTCTCCACCTGGTGGTGATCAGTCCAAACACCATCTCAACCTTCCTTATGGTGTCTTTATACTGACAAAGGTAACAGAAATCAATCAATCACATTTGATCAATCATATTCAGTTTCTTTCTAAAACATCGATCGGCTCTGGAGCCACATGCGGCTCTTTAAGCGCTGCCTAATGGCTCCATGGTGCTTTTTCAAAAATGTTTGAAAATTTAAAAAAAATGGAGGAAGGAAATATATTATTGATGTTATATATTATTGATATTATATATTATTGATATTATAGATCAAGCGCACACTCACAATGAAAGTCAATGCAAACAAGCGCACACCAGAATTCCTGGCCCATGCGTCTGGAGCGCACGTGAGCGCTGGTTGTTACGATGGTTTTTAAGTCGGGTCGCGAGCTCCACGTACAAATCGGCACGCATTGAGCGTGCTGAATCTTCAATCCGGTTCAAGATTTCCACGCACAGTCGCAGCAGCTCAGAGCTGTGTCCAATCAAGGAGCCGGATTTGGGAGCTGCTTGTGGGCGGAGTCTGCTTCAGAGCACAGAAGTGCCAAACGTGATCACGAAGGAGAAATGAATCATTACGGTTTGTG
>NW_023417297.1:6558-7721 GCF_002922805.2 Oryzias melastigma | reverse complement strand
AACGTGATCACGAAAGAGAAATGAATCATTACAGTTTGTGTCCAGTCAGGTTAATATGACACCAGGATGGACATTTAAAAGGACAGAGTTGTGAAAACCCAAAGATTTGGGGGATTTTCAACCACTTTTACTTTTTGCTCTGAGGTTCTCCCTGTTGTAGATGACAGAGGAGCGCTAATGAAAAGTAAAATACAATCCAAGAAGAATCTCCTCCCGCCACGCACCGCACACGGCTGGTGTGTGAACACCAGAGGTGGGACCAAGTCATCATTTTGCAAGTCCGAGTCAANCTGACTCGAGTCCAAGTCATGTGACTCGAGTCCCCACCTCTGGTGAACACCTACACACCGGCCGCGTGCGGTGCGTTCAAGAACGTGGTCTACGCGGGATTCTGAACGCACTCTCAGCAGGTGGTATCCACACCGGAGCAGCGCGGTCACGCACGCTGTGGTGGGGAAGAGATTCTTCTTCTACTGTTCATTAGTGCAGTATGTGTTGCCTTCATTGTAAGACTTATATCAGGCATTTAAAGTTTTGCAGCTGCAGACATATTTGTTTTTAATTTTTTAGTCCGAAGAGGCTCTTACAACATTTTGGATTGCCGACCCCTGGTCTAAACTGTTCTGTCTGCAGGAAGTGACCCGTCTGTCTCCATGGTGATGACCCAGCACTCACATGCTGAGCAGGGATTGGCTGATGACTATGATGACATCATCACATCTGGAACCACAGAGCATCAATTCTGAACTAGAAGTTGTTTTTTTTCTATAGAAACTTTACATTTAACGATTTTTCTGTTTTATATTCATTATTTTATTTGATTTACTTTATAATTTTCACTCCTTTTGTTTACAATAAATGTTTTGTTTACACACATCAAATGTAATGTTCTTTTTTGCACAAAAGCATCAACAACAGTGTTGAATGTACTTATATATCTAGATAATGTCTTGAAGTTAAAGTCTTCTTTCTTGAACTGTTGAATTAATTATCAAATCAGCCTAATTGACTTTTTGAAAATATTCACGAGGATTCCTTTTTTTTCAGCAGTGAGCAGAAAGAATTATCAGTTAGTAAACCTTCTTCCCAGGAGAGTAACAACTCATCGATTTAATTGTTGAATCGATGTACTTCGGAGGTGCAATTGTCAGATCTGACTGCGT
>NW_023417297.1:0-6302 GCF_002922805.2 Oryzias melastigma | reverse complement strand
TTTTTTTTTTTTTTTTTTACAACAAAATGGTCTTTTGGTTGACTAGTTTGTGATGTTTCTAACATGGTAACGTTTTGTTCCATTATTTTGAAGCTGATGGTACACTTTACTGAAGCTGTTCCTGGGTCAGGGGAAGAAGGGGAAAATTATCATCAATGTAATTGACATGAATGACTACGGACCTGTTTTTGAACAGACATCCTATGTGGGAGAAGTAGCAGAATCCTCGCCAAACGGTAACCTCAGTGGATCATTTGTAAATGATGTGCGAACAAATACGTTTTCATGTATATTACCCTTTTCTGTGTGTTAATCTGATCAGTCAAAAAGTTGAATGCAGAGCAGATTCTGGGTCTCGGTAAAAGTTCAGTGAACAGAACAGAATCAGATAACTTAATAATCTGGAGTGGAGGAGACGAAGTTGACCTACACAAGTTTAAGTCCTGAAGGATAGCATTAAGGTAACAAATACAACTACCACCACACAATCGGGAGGCATTGGCAGAATCTTTAAGATTACCTGCTGCCCATTTTTTTAACCGTTTTTGCTCTCTTATGGGATCCAGATGACCCCACCCTTACATTGATGTGTGATCCCTCCCATGACAAAGGGGGACAGCATTTCATGTCTGCCACAGACACCTGGGAAGATAAAAAATCTTTGAAAAAAGAAAGTTCAGCCTGGTGTCTTGTGGGGTCTAGATAACCCCACTTTTAATGTAAACATGCCTAGTGTGGCAACACGAATTATGGGGGTTGTCAACAACACCACCTGAAGCTGCTATGCCCCAGGAAAAGGAAATGGTAAAAGGACACGTAAAATCCTTACTTTGAACAAGGCAGAGGCGGGGGTATGTTTTTGAAATATGATTTATTATGATCCAATTTAAAAACAAAAATACTTTATTTAAACCAAAAAATGTTCAGGAGGAGGAGCTAACCAAGGTGGCTTGAACTACAGCAAAACAAACCAAACAAAAACAAACACCCAGGAGTGTGATGCACTGCACTCGTGATGGAAGAATCACACAGCACACAAGAACCCGCCATCAATGCAACCGTCCACCCCGAGCTCCAACCTCCTGGAACAGAAGTGATAAAACAGTTAAAAAATCCTCACATTTAAAACAAATTTAGAAGATGGTTATACATCAGGGGCGCCAGGTAAACAGCCCGATGGCGAACGACAGGCGTTATGACAGTCAACAGTCCAGCCCACTGCCGCTGCACACACGGTCTCCACCGTCACTGCAATGGTCCGTCCAACTCAGTCCCAACATGGTGTGGGAAGGGGGAGATCCGAATCGGAACCAGGAAATAACAACGGTGGCAAAGCAGCAGCACTTACTCCTCTATTGCGGGGAGGGAAGCAATGTCAAGAGACAGTTTCTGGGGGGGGGAAAAATAATCTATATTTTAACATGCAGGACCTTTATTAAAAGCAGGGAGTGACAGCTCGAGACATACCAGTCACCGAGAGGAAGTGGGTTTAGGCAACAGTCCGTCACGCTTGCAGGCTCTATTCTGCAAGCCGCACTACCGAGGCACCAACCGTTCGTTGGTGTAAAGAAACTGGAAAGTAAGCTATTAAGTTTCCAGCCAATATTTAAATCTGCGCGCTCACAGAGTCCAGCTTACCTGCCTGTGTACCTGCGTTCCCACTTACTAGTGACTGCGTATAGCAGCCAAAAAAGCTCATGCCAGAAAGCGAAGGGGTAGGGCTTTTAAAAGCACCATCCCCCAATCAGCAAGTCTGTCCTGCTGCCTCATAATTAGTAGGCGTGTCCTACTCACCACAATCTACCCCTTTTTTTCATAATCATCCTGATTATTTTAAGATTCTTTTAATGGTTTATAAATGTTTTTATGGTCTTGGGCCTTCTTATCTCAATGATGTTCTTTTAAAGTATGAACCCTCGCGGACCCTGAGGTCCTCCGGCACCGGCCTGTAAGTTGTTCCTAAGGTGAGGACCAAAACACATGGTGAGGCTTCGTTTCATCATTACGGTCCTCGCCTCTGGAACAGCCTGCCGGAGAGTCTCAGGGCCGCAGAGACCATAGAGGTTTTTAAGAAGAGACTCAAGACTCACCTTTTTAATTCTGCTTTTAGTTGACCTTATGTCCTTATTTATTAGTTTTAGTAGTTTTAATATATGTTATTATTTTTATATATTATGTTATTTATTATTTTATTTTATTTTGTGAATTTTTTAATATTTTCAATAATATTTTGTCTCTTATTTAAACATCCTACTATGATTTTAAACCCAGTGTTTCCTGTGGGATCTATCATATCAGGACTTGTCTGCTTGGTCTGGGGTTGTTGCCGTGGTTCTTGCCCTTGCTGGGGCGGCTGGAGTCCTGCACTGCAGCCTCACAGCTGTGGAGTGGACTCCGTTGCTGTCCTGGTCTGGGTGGGCGCCGTGGCGATGTTCCTTTGACTGAGCTGGTCCCTGGCATGATAGACTCCTCAATACTGTTTCCTCACAGCAGAGCCAAGCCTTAAAGGGTTAGTAATGGGGTTGTGGGTCATTTTCTGTGTTAACTGTATTTCACCATATATTTACCATTTCCAAATGTTTTGGCGTGTTTTGAGCAAGAAATATTGAAATAAACTGGCATTTTTGAGGTCAAATTTGGCAAACCTGTCTCTTCCGGGTCAAAAGCTCCATTTTGGTCACGAGGTGCGTGTGACGTTACCAGAGTCAACATAGCAAGATGGCTTCTCCTTAGCGTGTCGGAGCTAGCGATAGCGGCGATATTTCAAGGTCCACAATTCTGTCTTCAGACTCAGATTGTGAAAACATTTGTTCTGAAAGTGATGCTGATTCAGAAGCTCTTTCACCACCTTACTGCATGTCTCTGACATGCGCAGAAAAAAAAGGAGAACGTAAACAGTACATACGGCCTGTTCTCCACATGAATCGTCCCGTTTCAACACACAACAACAGGGGATGTCACGTTAGCTAAGTACACTGAAAATTCCGAAAACGATTCCTCTTCAGATGAAAGCATCACACAGAAATGAATGAGATCTGATCTTTCACGCAGGAAGAAATGACTGGTGGACAGCTGCGACTGTCGATGGTTTCATCAACGGATCTGCAGAGATCCTGCAAGCCACCATTAATGATTAATAAACTGCAAATCAAACAAAGAAACTTCCAAACATGTGCAATGTTTTAAACATTCAGTTTACCTGTTGAAATCAGAAGCTTTTCACAGTTTAGTCGGTCTGGTTCTGCTCACAGTGTTCATTCACAATAGGCTCATTTCGATTGTAAATCTCGTAAATTTAAGACTTTAAAAATCATAATTTAAATTTTTTTTTTTTGGTGGCCCTAATACTCCGTCGGACCATAACACCGACGGTTATAGAATTCAACTTTGCTGCAGCGCACACACATACATGTATCTNGCTCACAGTGTTCATTCACAATAGGCTCATTTCGATTGTAAATCTTGTAGATTTACGACTTTAAAAATCATAATTTTATTTATTTATTTTTTTTTTGGTGGCCCTAATACTCCGTCGTACCATAACACCGATGTTTACAGAATTCAACTTTGCCGCAGCGCACACACATACATGTATCTGCAGACACCCTGGGTCCACCTGCATTCTGCTGCTGGCGCTGTCTCACCCACATGACGTCAACGCGTCACGTGACCCGAATCGAGCCGTTTCTGAAGCAGGGCGAAATGCGAGTGTGATTTGTCGTTGATTTTGTCAAATTTTACAAAAACCTGCGTTTGTCAACGGTAATTATTTGTTATTTTTGATACATTAGAACATATGGAATATATCTGGATACGCATTTTAGCTTTGTTCCAGCCCATTACTAACCCTTTAAGAAGGCACGTGTAGACCCGTCTGAAGTTTGTCTTCATGATTCATAGCGTGACTAGGAGAAGGTTCTGTGGTCAGATCAGATCAGACCAACATGGAGATCTTTGCCATCAACTCAACCGTTTGAAGCAGTGGTCCTCCCTATTTTTTAAAGAAGAGCCACATTGACGGACCAAAGAGAAAGGGCGAGCCAGAAAACATTCCCGGCACAAAACAATTGCGTGTAATCGAAACACCGCCTTAAAAAACACAGCCAAAAAGTGTGTGTGTGCATTTACCTTAGTGCATGGAAGCACGGAAGCTGGTATGCAGTTCCTTGACTTTCTTCATGTCGTATTTGTAGTTTGTTGTAGCAATGCGAGTAAGACATTCCAGGTTAGCATTGGTCAGTCTGTTCCTCTGTTTTCTCTTGATTGTGTTCATTGTGGAAAAGGTAGATTCACATGTGTATGTGCTGGCAAAAAAGGACATCACTTTCTGCACAAGGGGCTTCAAAGGCGGAAAGTCTGCTTCAGAGACTAGATTCCAGAAGTGAATGACACCTGTTTTAAGCTCAGCTTCGAGAATGTCATTACTCTGGATCTCAATGACTTCAGTTTCATCCTGGCACGATTGAGAGGAGAGAGCATTGTGATGGTTGGNGGTGCTTCAAACTTTTGTTCCATGTGCCCTTTTTTTAACTTTGAGGACCTGCCCCTCCAAATGTCTCTGCACGGCCCTGAAAGGTAGATTCACATGTGTATGTGCTGGCAAAAAAGGACATCACTTTCTGCACAAGGGGCTTCAAAGTTGGAAAATCTGCTTCAGAAACTAGATTCCAGAAGTGAATGACACCTGTTTTAAGCTCAGCTTGGAGAATGTCATTACTTTGGATCTCAATGACTTCACTTTCAATCCTGGCACGATTGAGAGGAGCGAGCAGTGTGATGGTTGGTGCAAGCTGGGTTACACTCAGATGGTAGGGATTTTCAATGAAATTAAAAAAGTATTTGTGTTCATTAAAATCACTGAACCTGCATTCAAATTCTCCTTTCAGCTCATTCAAAACCTCCACAAGTGCAGAATGAGAAAAGTGCTGCTCCAAGGATGGATCTTTAGTGAGGAACTCCTTGAGTTTGGGGAAGTGGTTGTGTTTTTCATCAGGTATCCATAGATCACTTATTTTGGTTTGAAATGCTCTGACAGCTCGAATCATATCACTTGGAAGCTTGCATCTCCCTTGGAGCTGCAGGTTCAGAACATTTAAGTGGCCGGTGATGTCTGTGAGAATGGCCAGTTGTATGATCCAGGCTGGGTCTTTCAGCTCTGGCTGATCTCTTCTCTTGCTTTCCAGGAAAGTGCAGATTTCAGGAAGAAGGCTCAGAAACCTCTCAAGAACTTTTCCCCGAGATAGCCATCTCACTTCTCTGTGCATCACCAAATCGCTGTACTCTTTGTCATATTCTTCTATTAATTGCCTGAACTGCCTGTGATTCAGAGCTCTTGAAACAATAAAATTCACAACATGCACCACTGTTTTCATCACATTTTGGAACTTTTGGTTTCTAAGCTTGGACACAAGTGATTGTTGATGGATGATGCTTTGAAAACTGACAAAGCTGGAGATATCATCTCTTTTGTTCATAAGCCCAATGAGTCCCTTCTCTTTGCCGCGCATGCTGGGTGCGCCATCAGTGCACACACTCGCAAGTCGGGACCAGCTGATGCGCTTTTCTTCAAAAAAAATCAGAAGTGTATGCTCTATCCTATGTCTTCAACTCTTCTTGTAATTGTTTAATCTGAGAGCTGTAATCCTTTAATCTGCTTGATAATTGCATCCTTNTGGGTGCGCCATCAGTGCACACACTCGCAAGTCGGGACCAGCTGATGCACTTCTCTTTAAAAAAAATCAGAAGTGCGTTCAAAATCTCCTCACCTCTAGTTTGTCCAAGCATTGGCAGTAAACATAGCATTTCCTCTCGTAAAGAATCTTCTCTGCATGGGGAACCTGACCCAAACACAAAGCTGAGCAGTATCAGTTACATCGGTGCTCTCATCCACTGCCATGCTGTAACAAGCTGCGCCACGTAAATCAGTCAGCATCTGCTCCTGTATGCTCTGTCCGATGTCTTCGACTCTTCTTGTAATTGTTGAATCTGAGAGCTGTGATTCTTTAATCTGCTTGATAAGTGCATCCTTGTTGCTAAAATCAGCAAATAATATTTCTGCTAAAAAAACAATCCTTCACCAACTCAGAGTCTGAAAAGGGTTTTTTAGCCCGTGCCAAAATCCATGCGATCTCATATGATGCCTCTGTTAAAACCTATGCAGATGAAGTGGTTCTGTGAATGAGATTTTGCTGTCCTAAAAGTGAAGCAGTCAGCTGTGATATTTTATTTTTTCTGAGTTCACTCCCATGATGGTTTGGTTGGTTTCATGCCAAGAAAGAGCACTACAGATGCAACATTTGCTT